>NW_026871509.1:0-115942 GCF_028564815.1 Eubalaena glacialis
GCGCTGATTTGCCTTTCCGGCTTGCCTGGTTGGCCAAAAAGGGCGTATGCGTTTTTTCCTGAATATATTCAGGAAAAAACGCATACGCCCTTTTTGGCCAAGGGCATCATTGTCAACGCTTTGCCGCTTTTCATGTGCCTTCAAGGCGAGTCGAGTCTGCCTCCTGAAACCTGTTTCCTGCAATTCTGCCTTGCTTTCAAATCCTCCTCGTTGCCTTCCCTCAATATATTTGTGGACGAGAGTTATCATTTATAACTCTGCAGGTTTGTGAGTTGCAGTGCCCCTGAGCTCCATTTGTCAACTCGCTTTTTTGGGAGCTGGCCGCCAAAGCGCAGGATTGCTTCAGGCCGTATTCTGGTTCCGGGGGGCAGGCTGAGCCTGTGGTTCATTCTTCTTCCCGATGGGAAAATAGAGTGACCTGTGCCTGTCCCAACACCTAGAGCTAGTCTCTCATTGGTTCCCCCTCTTCCCGTTCATCCTCAGGCCAAATTGCGACCTGTATGAAACAGGAGGTTAAAGGTGCTGATTCTCCAAGTAGGGAGATTGTTAGTAGAGCGGCTGGAATGGCGAACCCGAGCACAAGGAGAGGAGAAATGAGGTGCGTTTGAGAAACCTTTCCCGATCACACGGTGTACCATCTTCTGGGTTTCCCACGCATGTTTTCGATGTAGGAAGATGCCCTTGAACCTGGAGATTTGGGACCCACGGCATGGGTACCACGCAGTATGACTTTAAAGGGTCTGCGTTTGCTCACCCAAGCTCACCAATCCTCTCAGCCCCAAGAGTGTCCAGCCTCATGTCTCATCCAGCTGTGGGTCTAGATATGGTCAATCCAGGTTGCATCAGAGCCCCTGAACGGATTTTGTAAGAATTTCTCTCTCTTTCGCTGTCTTTGTTTTATGGGGTTTTTTTTAAGTAATCTATTTTTATAATGGGGTTTAGCTGCTTTTCACTGCTGTGTTTATGCCGCTTTACACCCTCTTGATTCACTTCCAGAGAGAGATCAATACATAGGTTTTAAGACTCTTACTAGTCAGATATATTCTTGGGCGGTGAATAGGGGCTGTTGAGTCCAGTTCACTGAGCAGGGAGTAGGTCTTGTCTATTACGTATTTGGCTTGTGGAACGGTATCTGAGCTAATTTCAAACCCTTGTTTTATGCATCACCCCACCTCACCTTTCCCGTTAAGCAGCCATAGTGTGTTTTCTAACTGTGTGACTCTGTTCTGTTTTGTAATTCAGTTCAAGTGTAGCGATTTTGACATTCCCTCTATAAGTGATATCTTAGGATAAGTGTCTTTTTCTCTGTGACTTATTTCACTGAGAGTCATCGTACCTAAATCCACTCATCCTGCTGCTACTAGCCTTATGACATTGATTTCATGGCTGAGTGATATTCCATTGTGCCTAAGTACCACAACTTCTTTATCCATTTTTCGCTTTCCTGGGATATTGAAGGTGTACCGAAGTGGAGGTTCTTGGAAACAGAGCAGCCCTAAACTTTGGGGTGCCTGTGTCTTGTTGATTTTTAGGTTTCCCGATTTATACGCCCATGAGTGGAAGTGCCCTATGCTCTCTAAGCTGTGCTTATTACATGTTTCAGGACACACCGTACACTTCTCCAGAGTGGCTGTTGGCAATTTACAGCCCGCCCATCAGCGTAGCAAGGCTCCCATGTCTCCATGGCCTGTCCTGCATTTCTGGCTTTTACACTTTTTTCAGCATGGCCCTTTTGACCGATGGCAAGCGAGACTTCTTTGTAGCGCTGATTTGCCTTTCCGGCTTGCCTGGTTGGCCAAAAAGGGCGTATGCGTTTTTTCCTGAATATATTCAGGAAAAAACGCATACGCCCTTTTTGGCCAAGGGCATCATTGTCAACGCTTTGCCGCTTTTCATGTGCCTTCAAGGCGAGTCGAGTCTGCCTCCTGAAACCTGTTTCCTGCAATTCTGCCTTGCTTTCAAATCCTCCTCGTTGCCTTCCCTCAATATATTTGTGGACGAGAGTTATCATTTATAACTCTGCAGGTTTGTGAGTTGCAGTGCCCCTGAGCTCCATTTGTCAACTCGCTTTTTTGGGAGCTGGCCGCCAAAGCGCAGGATTGCTTCAGGCCGTATTCTGGTTCCGGGGGGCAGGCTGAGCCTGTGGTTCATTCTTCTTCCCGATGGGAAAATAGAGTGACCTGTGCCTGTCCCAACACCTAGAGCTAGTCTCTCATTGGTTCCCCCTCTTCCGGTTCATCCTCAGGCCAAATTGCGACCTGTATGAAACAGGAGGTTAAAGGTGCTGATTCTCCAAGTAGGGAGATTGTTAGTAGAGCGGCTGGCATGGCGAACCCGAGCACAAGGAGAGGAGAAATGAGGTGCGTTTGAGAAACCTTTCCCGATCACACGGTGTACCATCTTCTGGGTTTCCCACGCATGTTTTCGATGTAGGAAGATGCCCTTGAACCTGGAGATTTGGGACCCACGGCATGGGTACCACGCAGTATGACTTTAAAGGGTCTGCGTTTGCTCACCCAAGCTCACCAATCCTCTCAGCCCCAAGAGTGTCCAGCCTCATGTCTCATCCAGCTGTGGGTCTAGATATGGTCAATCCAGGTTGCATCAGAGCCCCTGAACGGATTTTGTAAGAATTTCTCTCTCTTTCGCTGTCTTTGTTTTATGGGGTTTTTTTTAAGTAATCTATTTTTATAATGGGGTTTAGCTGCTTTTCACTGCTGTGTTTATGCCGCTTTACACCCTCTTGATTCACTTCCAGAGAGAGATCAATACATAGGTTTTAAGACTCTTACTAGTCAGATATATTCTTGGGCGGTGAATAGGGGCTGTTGAGTCCAGTTCACTGAGCAGGGAGTAGGTCTTGTCTATTACATATTTGGCTTGTGGAACGGTATCTGAGCTAATTTCAAACCCTTGTTTTATGCATCACCCCACCTCACCTTTCCCGTTAAGCAGCCATAGTGTGTTTTCTAAATGTGTGACTCTGTTCTGTTTTGTAATTCAGTTCAAGTGTAGCGATTTTGACATTCCCTCTATAAGTGATATCTTAGGATAAGTGTCTTTTTCTCTGTGACTTATTTCACTGAGAGTCATCGTACCTAAATCCACTCATCCTGCTGCTACTAGCCTTATGACATTGATTTCATGGCTGAGTGATATTCCATTGTGCCTAAGTACCACAACTTCTTTATCCATTTTTCGCTTTCCTGGGATATTGAAGGTGTACCGAAGTGGAGGTTCTTGGAAACAGAGCAGCCCTAAACTTTGGGGTGCCTGTGTCTTGTTGATTTTTAGGTTTCCCGATTTATACGCCCATGAGTGGAAGTGCCCTATGCTCTCTAAGCTGTGCTTATTACATGTTTCAGGACACACCGTACACTTCTCCAGAGTGGCTGTTGGCAATTTACAGCCCGCCCATCAGCGTAGCAAGGCTCCCATGTCTCCATGGCCTGTCCTGCATTTCTGGTTTTTACACTTTTTTCAGCATGGCCCTTTTGACCGATGGCAAGCGAGACTTCTTTGTAGCGCTGATTTGCCTTTCCGGCTTGCCTGGTTGGCCAAAAAGGGCGTATGCGTTTTTTCCTGAATATATTCAGGAAAAAACGCATACGCCCTTTTTGGCCAAGGGCATCATTGTCAACGCTTTGCCGCTTTTCATGTGCCTTCAAGGCGAGTCGAGTCTGCCTCCTGAAACCTGTTTCCTGCAATTCTGCCTTGCTTTCAAATCCTCCTCGTTGCCTTCCCTCAATATATTTGTGGACGAGAGTTATCATTTATAACTCTGCAGGTTTGTGAGTTGCAGTGCCCCTGAGCTCCATTTGTCAACTCGCTTTTTTGGGAGCTGGCCGCCAAAGCGCAGGATTGCTTCAGGCCGTATTCTGGTTCCGGGGGGCAGGCTGAGCCTGTGGTTCATTCTTCTTCCCGATGGGAAAATAGAGTGACCTGTGCCTGTCCCAACACCTAGAGCTAGTCTCTCATTGGTTCCCCCTCTTCCCGTTCATCCTCAGGCCAAATTGCGACCTGTATGAAACAGGAGGTTAAAGGTGCTGATTCTCCAAGTAGGGAGATTGTTAGTAGAGCGGCTGGCATGGCGAACCCGAGCACAAGGAGAGGAGAAATGAGGTGCGTTTGAGAAACCTTTCCCGATCACACGGTGTACCATCTTCTGGGTTTCCCACGCATGTTTTCGATGTAGGAAGATGCCCTTGAACCTGGAGATTTGGGACCCACGGCATGGGTACCACGCAGTATGACTTTAAAGGGTCTGCGTTTGCTCACCCAAGCTCACCAATCCTCTCAGCCCCAAGAGTGTCCAGCCTCATGTCTCATCCAGCTGTGGGTCTAGATATGGTCAATCCAGGTTGCATCAGAGCCCCTGAACGGATTTTGTAAGAATTTCTCTCTCTTTCGCTGTCTTTGTTTTATGGGGTTTTTTTTAAGTAATCTATTTTTATAATGGGGTTTAGCTGCTTTTCACTGCTGTGTTTATGCCGCTTTACACCCTCTTGATTCACTTCCAGAGAGAGATCAATACATAGGTTTTAAGACTCTTACTAGTCAGATATATTCTTGGGCGGTGAATAGGGGCTGTTGAGTCCAGTTCACTGAGCAGGGAGTAGGTCTTGTCTATTACGTATTTGGCTTGTGGAACGGTATCTGAGCTAATTTCAAACCCTTGTTTTATGCATCACCCCACCTCACCTTTCCCGTTAAGCAGCCATAGTGTGTTTTCTAACTGTGTGACTCTGTTCTGTTTTGTAATTCAGTTCAAGTGTAGCGATTTTGACATTCCCTCTATAAGTGATATCTTAGGATAAGTGTCTTTTTCTCTGTGACTTATTTCACTGAGAGTCATCGTACCTAAATCCACTCATCCTGCTGCTACTAGCCTTATGACATTGATTTCATGGCTGAGTGATATTCCATTGTGCCTAAGTACCACAACTTCTTTATCCATTTTTCGCTTTCCTGGGATATTGAAGGTGTACCGAAGTGGAGGTTCTTGGAAACAGAGCAGCCCTAAACTTTGGGGTGCCTGTGTCTTGTTGATTTTTAGGTTTCCCGATTTATACGCCCATGAGTGGAAGTGCCCTATGCTCTCTAAGCTGTGCTTATTACATGTTTCAGGACACACCGTACACTTCTCCAGAGTGGCTGTTGGCAATTTACAGCCCGCCCATCAGCGTAGCAAGGCTCCCATGTCTCCATGGCCTGTCCTGCATTTCTGGCTTTTACACTTTTTTCAGCATGGCCCTTTTGACCGATGGCAAGCGAGACTTCTTTGTAGCGCTGATTTGCCTTTCCGGCTTGCCTGGTTGGCCAAAAAGGGCGTATGCGTTTTTTCCTGAATATATTCAGGAAAAAACGCATACGCCCTTTTTGGCCAAGGGCATCATTGTCAACGCTTTGCCGCTTTTCATGTGCCTTCAAGGCGAGTCGAGTCTGCCTCCTGAAACCTGTTTCCTGCAATTCTGCCTTGCTTTCAAATCCTCCTCGTTGCCTTCCCTCAATATATTTGTGGACGAGAGTTATCATTTATAACTCTGCAGGTTTGTGAGTTGCAGTGCCCCTGAGCTCCATTTGTCAACTCGCTTTTTTGGGAGCTGGCCGCCAAAGCGCAGGATTGCTTCAGGCCGTATTCTGGTTCCGGGGGGCAGGCTGAGCCTGTGGTTCATTCTTCTTCCCGATGGGAAAATAGAGTGACCTGTGCCTGTCCCAACACCTAGAGCTAGTCTCTCATTGGTTCCCCCTCTTCCGGTTCATCCTCAGGCCAAATTGCGACCTGTATGAAACAGGAGGTTAAAGGTGCTGATTCTCCAAGTAGGGAGATTGTTAGTAGAGCGGCTGGAATGGCGAACCCGAGCACAAGGAGAGGAGAAATGAGGTGCGTTTGAGAAACCTTTCCCGATCACACGGTGTACCATCTTCTGGGTTTCCCACGCATGTTTTCGATGTAGGAAGATGCCCTTGAACCTGGAGATTTGGGACCCACGGCATGGGTACCACGCAGTATGACTTTAAAGGGTCTGCGTTTGCTCACCCAAGCTCACCAATCCTCTCAGCCCCAAGAGTGTCCAGCCTCATGTCTCATCCAGCTGTGGGTCTAGATATGGTCAATCCAGGTTGCATCAGAGCCCCTGAACGGATTTTGTAAGAATTTCTCTCTCTTTCGCTGTCTTTGTTTTATGGGGTTTTTTTTAAGTAATCTATTTTTATAATGGGGTTTAGCTGCTTTTCACTGCTGTGTTTATGCCGCTTTACACCCTCTTGATTCACTTCCAGAGAGAGATCAATACATAGGTTTTAAGACTCTTACTAGTCAGATATATTCTTGGGCGGTGAATAGGGGCTGTTGAGTCCAGTTCACTGAGCAGGGAGTAGGTCTTGTCTATTACGTATTTGGCTTGTGGAACGGTATCTGAGCTAATTTCAAACCCTTGTTTTATGCATCACCCCACCTCACCTTTCCCGTTAAGCAGCCATAGTGTGTTTTCTAACTGTGTGACTCTGTTCTGTTTTGTAATTCAGTTCAAGTGTAGCGATTTTGACATTCCCTCTATAAGTGATATCTTAGGATAAGTGTCTTTTTCTCTGTGACTTATTTCACTGAGAGTCATCGTACCTAAATCCACTCATCCTGCTGCTACTAGCCTTATGACATTGATTTCATGGCTGAGTGATATTCCATTGTGCCTAAGTACCACAACGTCTTTATCCATTTTTCGCTTTCCTGGGATATTGAAGGTGTACTGAAGTGGAGGTTCTTGGAAACAGAGCAGCCCTAAACTTTGGGGTGCCTGTGTCTTGTTGATTTTTAGGTTTCCCGATTTATACGCCCATGAGTGGAAGTGCCCTATGCTCTCTAAGCTGTGCTTATTACATGTTTCAGGACACACCGTACGCTTCTCCAGAGTGTCTGTTGGCAATTTACAGCCCGCCCATCAGCGTAGCAAGGCTCCCATGTCTCCATGGCCTGTCCTGCATTTCTGGCTTTTACACTTTTTTCAGCATGGCCCTTTTGACCGATGGCAAGCGAGACTTCTTTGTAGCGCTGATTTGCCTTTCCGGCTTGCCTGGTTGGCCAAAAAGGGCGTATGCGTTTTTTCCTGAATATATTCAGGAAAAAACGCATACGCCCTTTTTGGCCAAGGGCATCATTGTCAACGCTTTGCCGCTTTTCATGTGCCTTCAAGGCGAGTCGAGTCTGCCTCCTGAAACCTGTTTCCTGCAATTCTGCCTTGCTTTCAAATCCTCCTCGTTGCCTTCCCTCAATATATTTGTGGACGAGAGTTATCATTTATAACTCTGCAGGTTTGTGAGTTGCAGTGCCCCTGAGCTCCATTTGTCAACTCGCTTTTTTGGGAGCTGGCCGCCAAAGCGCAGGATTGCTTCAGGCCGTATTCTGGTTCCGGGGGGCAGGCTGAGCCTGTGGTTCATTCTTCTTCCCGATGGGAAAATAGAGTGACCTGTGCCTGTCCCAACACCTAGAGCTAGTCTCTCATTGGTTCCCCCTCTTCCCGTTCATCCTCAGGCCAAATTGCGACCTGTATGAAACAGGAGGTTAAAGGTGCTGATTCTCCAAGTAGGGAGATTGTTAGTAGAGCGGCTGGAATGGCGAACCCGAGCACAAGGAGAGGAGAAATGAGGTGCGTTTGAGAAACCTTTCCCGATCACACGGTGTACCATCTTCTGGGTTTCCCACGCATGTTTTCGATGTAGGAAGATGCCCTTGAACCTGGAGATTTGGGACCCACGGCATGGGTACCACGCAGTATGACTTTAAAGGGTCTGCGTTTGCTCACCCAAGCTCACCAATCCTCTCAGCCCCAAGAGTGTCCAGCCTCATGTCTCATCCAGCTGTGGGTCTAGATATGGTCAATCCAGGTTGCATCAGAGCCCCTGAACGGATTTTGTAAGAATTTCTCTCTCTTTCGCTGTCTTTGTTTTATGGGGTTTTTTTTAAGTAATCTATTTTTATAATGGGGTTTAGCTGCTTTTCACTGCTGTGTTTATGCCGCTTTACACCCTCTTGATTCACTTCCAGAGAGAGATCAATACATAGGTTTTAAGACTCTTACTAGTCAGATATATTCTTGGGCGGTGAATAGGGGCTGTTGAGTCCAGTTCACTGAGCAGGGAGTAGGTCTTGTCTATTACGTATTTGGCTTGTGGAACGGTATCTGAGCTAATTTCAAACCCTTGTTTTATGCATCACCCCACCTCACCTTTCCCGTTAAGCAGCCATAGTGTGTTTTCTAACTGTGTGACTCTGTTCTGTTTTGTAATTCAGTTCAAGTGTAGCGATTTTGACATTCCCTCTATAAGTGATATCTTAGGATAAGTGTCTTTTTCTCTGTGACTTATTTCACTGAGAGTCATCGTACCTAAATCCACTCATCCTGCTGCTACTAGCCTTATGACATTGATTTCATGGCTGAGTGATATTCCATTGTGCCTAAGTACCACAACTTCTTTATCCATTTTTCGCTTTCCTGGGATATTGAAGGTGTACCGAAGTGGAGGTTCTTGGAAACAGAGCAGCCCTAAACTTTGGGGTGCCTGTGTCTTGTTGATTTTTAGGTTTCCCGATTTATACGCCCATGAGTGGAAGTGCCCTATGCTCTCTAAGCTGTGCTTATTACATGTTTCAGGACACACCGTACGCTTCTCCAGAGTGGCTGTTGGCAATTTACATCCCGCCCATCAGCGTAGCAAGGCTCCCATGTCTCCATGGCCTGTCCTGCATTTCTGGCTTTTACACTTTTTTCAGCATGGCCCTTTTGACCGATGGCAAGCGAGACTTCTTTGTAGCGCTGATTTGCCTTTCCGGCTTGCCTGGTTGGCCAAAAAGGGCGTATGCGTTTTTTCCTGAATATATTCAGGAAAAAACGCATACGCCCTTTTTGGCCAAGGGCATCATTGTCAACGCTTTGCCGCTTTTCATGTGCCTTCAAGGCGAGTCGAGTCTGCCTCCTGAAACCTGTTTCCTGCAATTCTGCCTTGCTTTCAAATCCTCCTCGTTGCCTTCCCTCAATATATTTGTGGACGAGAGTTATCATTTATAACTCTGCAGGTTTGTGAGTTGCAGTGCCCCTGAGCTCCATTTGTCAACTCGCTTTTTTGGGAGCTGGCCGCCAAAGCGCAGGATTGCTTCAGGCCGTATTCTGGTTCCGGGGGGCAGGCTGAGCCTGTGGTTCATTCTTCTTCCCGATGGGAAAATAGAGTGACCTGTGCCTGTCCCAACACCTAGAGCTAGTCTCTCATTGGTTCCCCCTCTTCCGGTTCATCCTCAGGCCAAATTGCGACCTGTATGAAACAGGAGGTTAAAGGTGCTGATTCTCCAAGTAGGGAGATTGTTAGTAGAGCGGCTGGCATGGCGAACCCGAGCACAAGGAGAGGAGAAATGAGGTGCGTTTGAGAAACCTTTCCCGATCACACGGTGTACCATCTTCTGGGTTTCCCACGCATGTTTTCGATGTAGGAAGATGCCCTTGAACCTGGAGATTTGGGACCCACGGCATGGGTACCACGCAGTATGACTTTAAAGGGTCTGCGTTTGCTCACCCAAGCTCACCAATCCTCTCAGCCCCAAGAGTGTCCAGCCTCATGTCTCATCCAGCTGTGGGTCTAGATATGGTCAATCCAGGTTGCATCAGAGCCCCTGAACGGATTTTGTAAGAATTTCTCTCTCTTTCGCTGTCTTTGTTTTATGGGGTTTTTTTTAAGTAATCTATTTTTATAATGGGGTTTAGCTGCTTTTCACTGCTGTGTTTATGCCGCTTTACACCCTCTTGATTCACTTCCAGAGAGAGATCAATACATAGGTTTTAAGACTCTTACTAGTCAGATATATTCTTGGGCGGTGAATAGGGGCTGTTGAGTCCAGTTCACTGAGCAGGGAGTAGGTCTTGTCTATTACGTATTTGGCTTGTGGAACGGTATCTGAGCTAATTTCAAACCCTTGTTTTATGCATCACCCCACCTCACCTTTCCCGTTAAGCAGCCATAGTGTGTTTTCTAAATGTGTGACTCTGTTCTGTTTTGTAATTCAGTTCAAGTGTAGCGATTTTGACATTCCCTCTATAAGTGATATCTTAGGATAAGTGTCTTTTTCTCTGTGACTTATTTCACTGAGAGTCATCGTACCTAAATCCACTCATCCTGCTGCTACTAGCCTTATGACATTGATTTCATGGCTGAGTGATATTCCATTGTGCCTAAGTACCACAACTTCTTTATCCATTTTTCGCTTTCCTGGGATATTGAAGGTGTACCGAAGTGGAGGTTCTTGGAAACAGAGCAGCCCTAAACTTTGGGGTGCCTGTGTCTTGTTGATTTTTAGGTTTCCCGATTTATACGCCCATGAGTGGAAGTGCCCTATGCTCTCTAAGCTGTGCTTATTACATGTTTCAGGACACACCGTACACTTCTCCAGAGTGGCTGTTGGCAATTTACAGCCCGCCCATCAGCGTAGCAAGGCTCCCATGTCTCCATGGCCTGTCCTGCATTTCTGGTTTTTACACTTTTTTCAGCATGGCCCTTTTGACCGATGGCAAGCGAGACTTCTTTGTAGCGCTGATTTGCCTTTCCGGCTTGCCTGGTTGGCCAAAAAGGGCGTATGCGTTTTTTCCTGAATATATTCAGGAAAAAACGCATACGCCCTTTTTGGCCAAGGGCATCATTGTCAACGCTTTGCCGCTTTTCATGTGCCTTCAAGGCGAGTCGAGTCTGCCTCCTGAAACCTGTTTCCTGCAATTCTGCCTTGCTTTCAAATCCTCCTCGTTGCCTTCCCTCAATATATTTGTGGACGAGAGTTATCATTTATAACTCTGCAGGTTTGTGAGTTGCAGTGCCCCTGAGCTCCATTTGTCAACTCGCTTTTTTGGGAGCTGGCCGCCAAAGCGCAGGATTGCTTCAGGCCGTATTCTGGTTCCGGGGGGCAGGCTGAGCCTGTGGTTCATTCTTCTTCCCGATGGGAAAATAGAGTGACCTGTGCCTGTCCCAACACCTAGAGCTAGTCTCTCATTGGTTCCCCCTCTTCCCGTTCATCCTCAGGCCAAATTGCGACCTGTATGAAACAGGAGGTTAAAGGTGCTGATTCTCCAAGTAGGGAGATTGTTAGTAGAGCGGCTGGCATGGCGAACCCGAGCACAAGGAGAGGAGAAATGAGGTGCGTTTGAGAAACCTTTCCCGATCACACGGTGTACCATCTTCTGGGTTTCCCACGCATGTTTTCGATGTAGGAAGATGCCCTTGAACCTGGAGATTTGGGACCCACGGCATGGGTACCACGCAGTATGACTTTAAAGGGTCTGCGTTTGCTCACCCAAGCTCACCAATCCTCTCAGCCCCAAGAGTGTCCAGCCTCATGTCTCATCCAGCTGTGGGTCTAGATATGGTCAATCCAGGTTGCATCAGAGCCCCTGAACGGATTTTGTAAGAATTTCTCTCTCTTTCGCTGTCTTTGTTTTATGGGGTTTTTTTTAAGTAATCTATTTTTATAATGGGGTTTAGCTGCTTTTCACTGCTGTGTTTATGCCGCTTTACACCCTCTTGATTCACTTCCAGAGAGAGATCAATACATAGGTTTTAAGACTCTTACTAGTCAGATATATTCTTGGGCGGTGAATAGGGGCTGTTGAGTCCAGTTCACTGAGCAGGGAGTAGGTCTTGTCTATTACGTATTTGGCTTGTGGAACGGTATCTGAGCTAATTTCAAACCCTTGTTTTATGCATCACCCCACCTCACCTTTCCCGTTAAGCAGCCATAGTGTGTTTTCTAACTGTGTGACTCTGTTCTGTTTTGTAATTCAGTTCAAGTGTAGCGATTTTGACATTCCCTCTATAAGTGATATCTTAGGATAAGTGTCTTTTTCTCTGTGACTTATTTCACTGAGAGTCATCGTACCTAAATCCACTCATCCTGCTGCTACTAGCCTTATGACATTGATTTCATGGCTGAGTGATATTCCATTGTGCCTAAGTACCACAACTTCTTTATCCATTTTTCGCTTTCCTGGGATATTGAAGGTGTACCGAAGTGGAGGTTCTTGGAAACAGAGCAGCCCTAAACTTTGGGGTGCCTGTGTCTTGTTGATTTTTAGGTTTCCCGATTTATACGCCCATGAGTGGAAGTGCCCTATGCTCTCTAAGCTGTGCTTATTACATGTTTCAGGACACACCGTACACTTCTCCAGAGTGGCTGTTGGCAATTTACAGCCCGCCCATCAGCGTAGCAAGGCTCCCATGTCTCCATGGCCTGTCCTGCATTTCTGGCTTTTACACTTTTTTCAGCATGGCCCTTTTGACCGATGGCAAGCGAGACTTCTTTGTAGCGCTGATTTGCCTTTCCGGCTTGCCTGGTTGGCCAAAAAGGGCGTATGCGTTTTTTCCTGAATATATTCAGGAAAAAACGCATACGCCCTTTTTGGCCAAGGGCATCATTGTCAACGCTTTGCCGCTTTTCATGTGCCTTCAAGGCGAGTCGAGTCTGCCTCCTGAAACCTGTTTCCTGCAATTCTGCCTTGCTTTCAAATCCTCCTCGTTGCCTTCCCTCAATATATTTGTGGACGAGAGTTATCATTTATAACTCTGCAGGTTTGTGAGTTGCAGTGCCCCTGAGCTCCATTTGTCAACTCGCTTTTTTGGGAGCTGGCCGCCAAAGCGCAGGATTGCTTCAGGCCGTATTCTGGTTCCGGGGGGCAGGCTGAGCCTGTGGTTCATTCTTCTTCCCGATGGGAAAATAGAGTGACCTGTGCCTGTCCCAACACCTAGAGCTAGTCTCTCATTGGTTCCCCCTCTTCCGGTTCATCCTCAGGCCAAATTGCGACCTGTATGAAACAGGAGGTTAAAGGTGCTGATTCTCCAAGTAGGGAGATTGTTAGTAGAGCGGCTGGAATGGCGAACCCGAGCACAAGGAGAGGAGAAATGAGGTGCGTTTGAGAAACCTTTCCCGATCACACGGTGTACCATCTTCTGGGTTTCCCACGCATGTTTTCGATGTAGGAAGATGCCCTTGAACCTGGAGATTTGGGACCCACGGCATGGGTACCACGCAGTATGACTTTAAAGGGTCTGCGTTTGCTCACCCAAGCTCACCAATCCTCTCAGCCCCAAGAGTGTCCAGCCTCATGTCTCATCCAGCTGTGGGTCTAGATATGGTCAATCCAGGTTGCATCAGAGCCCCTGAACGGATTTTGTAAGAATTTCTCTCTCTTTCGCTGTCTTTGTTTTATGGGGTTTTTTTTAAGTAATCTATTTTTATAATGGGGTTTAGCTGCTTTTCACTGCTGTGTTTATGCCGCTTTACACCCTCTTGATTCACTTCCAGAGAGAGATCAATACATAGGTTTTAAGACTCTTACTAGTCAGATATATTCTTGGGCGGTGAATAGGGGCTGTTGAGTCCAGTTCACTGAGCAGGGAGTAGGTCTTGTCTATTACGTATTTGGCTTGTGGAACGGTATCTGAGCTAATTTCAAACCCTTGTTTTATGCATCACCCCACCTCACCTTTCCCGTTAAGCAGCCATAGTGTGTTTTCTAACTGTGTGACTCTGTTCTGTTTTGTAATTCAGTTCAAGTGTAGCGATTTTGACATTCCCTCTATAAGTGATATCTTAGGATAAGTGTCTTTTTCTCTGTGACTTATTTCACTGAGAGTCATCGTACCTAAATCCACTCATCCTGCTGCTACTAGCCTTATGACATTGATTTCATGGCTGAGTGATATTCCATTGTGCCTAAGTACCACAACGTCTTTATCCATTTTTCGCTTTCCTGGGATATTGAAGGTGTACTGAAGTGGAGGTTCTTGGAAACAGAGCAGCCCTAAACTTTGGGGTGCCTGTGTCTTGTTGATTTTTAGGTTTCCCGATTTATACGCCCATGAGTGGAAGTGCCCTATGCTCTCTAAGCTGTGCTTATTACATGTTTCAGGACACACCGTACGCTTCTCCAGAGTGGCTGTTGGCAATTTACAGCCCGCCCATCAGCGTAGCAAGGCTCCCATGTCTCCATGGCCTGTCCTGCATTTCTGGCTTTTACACTTTTTTCAGCATGGCCCTTTTGACCGATGGCAAGCGAGACTTCTTTGTAGCGCTGATTTGCCTTTCCGGCTTGCCTGGTTGGCCAAAAAGGGCGTATGCGTTTTTTCCTGAATATATTCAGGAAAAAACGCATACGCCCTTTTTGGCCAAGGGCATCATTGTCAACGCTTTGCCGCTTTTCATGTGCCTTCAAGGCGAGTCGAGTCTGCCTCCTGAAACCTGTTTCCTGCAATTCTGCCTTGCTTTCAAATCCTCCTCGTTGCCTTCCCTCAATATATTTGTGGACGAGAGTTATCATTTATAACTCTGCAGGTTTGTGAGTTGCAGTGCCCCTGAGCTCCATTTGTCAACTCGCTTTTTTGGGAGCTGGCCGCCAAAGCGCAGGATTGCTTCAGGCCGTATTCTGGTTCCGGGGGGCAGGCTGAGCCTGTGGTTCATTCTTCTTCCCGATGGGAAAATAGAGTGACCTGTGCCTGTCCCAACACCTAGAGCTAGTCTCTCATTGGTTCCCCCTCTTCCCGTTCATCCTCAGGCCAAATTGCGACCTGTATGAAACAGGAGGTTAAAGGTGCTGATTCTCCAAGTAGGGAGATTGTTAGTAGAGCGGCTGGCATGGCGAACCCGAGCACAAGGAGAGGAGAAATGAGGTGCGTTTGAGAAACCTTTCCCGATCACACGGTGTACCATCTTCTGGGTTTCCCACGCATGTTTTCGATGTAGGAAGATGCCCTTGAACCTGGAGATTTGGGACCCACGGCATGGGTACCACGCAGTATGACTTTAAAGGGTCTGCGTTTGCTCACCCAAGCTCACCAATCCTCTCAGCCCCAAGAGTGTCCAGCCTCATGTCTCATCCAGCTGTGGGTCTAGATATGGTCAATCCAGGTTGCATCAGAGCCCCTGAACGGATTTTGTAAGAATTTCTCTCTCTTTCGCTGTCTTTGTTTTATGGGGTTTTTTTTAAGTAATCTATTTTTATAATGGGGTTTAGCTGCTTTTCACTGCTGTGTTTATGCCGCTTTACACCCTCTTGATTCACTTCCAGAGAGAGATCAATACATAGGTTTTAAGACTCTTACTAGTCAGATATATTCTTGGGCGGTGAATAGGGGCTGTTGAGTCCAGTTCACTGAGCAGGGAGTAGGTCTTGTCTATTACGTATTTGGCTTGTGGAACGGTATCTGAGCTAATTTCAAACCCTTGTTTTATGCATCACCCCACCTCACCTTTCCCGTTAAGCAGCCATAGTGTGTTTTCTAACTGTGTGACTCTGTTCTGTTTTGTAATTCAGTTCAAGTGTAGCGATTTTGACATTCCCTCTATAAGTGATATCTTAGGATAAGTGTCTTTTTCTCTGTGACTTATTTCACTGAGAGTCATCGTACCTAAATCCACTCATCCTGCTGCTACTAGCCTTATGACATTGATTTCATGGCTGAGTGATATTCCATTGTGCCTAAGTACCACAACGTCTTTATCCATTTTTCGCTTTCCTGGGATATTGAAGGTGTACCGAAGTGGAGGTTCTTGGAAACAGAGCAGCCCTAAACTTTGGGGTGCCTGTGTCTTGTTGATTTTTAGGTTTCCCGATTTATACGCCCATGAGTGGAAGTGCCCTATGCTCTCTAAGCTGTGCTTATTACATGTTTCAGGACACACCGTACACTTCTCCAGAGTGGCTGTTGGCAATTTACAGCCCGCCCATCAGCGTAGCAAGGCTCCCATGTCTCCATGGCCTGTCCTGCATTTCTGGCTTTTACACTTTTTTCAGCATGGCCCTTTTGACCGATGGCAAGCGAGACTTCTTTGTAGCGCTGATTTGCCTTTCCGGCTTGCCTGGTTGGCCAAAAAGGGCGTATGCGTTTTTTCCTGAATATATTCAGGAAAAAACGCATACGCCCTTTTTGGCCAAGGGCATCATTGTCAACGCTTTGCCGCTTTTCATGTGCCTTCAAGGCGAGTCGAGTCTGCCTCCTGAAACCTGTTTCCTGCAATTCTGCCTTGCTTTCAAATCCTCCTCGTTGCCTTCCCTCAATATATTTGTGGACGAGAGTTATCATTTATAACTCTGCAGGTTTGTGAGTTGCAGTGCCCCTGAGCTCCATTTGTCAACTCGCTTTTTTGGGAGCTGGCCGCCAAAGCGCAGGATTGCTTCAGGCCGTATTCTGGTTCCGGGGGGCAGGCTGAGCCTGTGGTTCATTCTTCTTCCCGATGGGAAAATAGAGTGACCTGTGCCTGTCCCAACACCTAGAGCTAGTCTCTCATTGGTTCCCCCTCTTCCCGTTCATCCTCAGGCCAAATTGCGACCTGTATGAAACAGGAGGTTAAAGGTGCTGATTCTCCAAGTAGGGAGATTGTTAGTAGAGCGGCTGGCATGGCGAACCCGAGCACAAGGAGAGGAGAAATGAGGTGCGTTTGAGAAACCTTTCCCGATCACACGGTGTACCATCTTCTGGGTTTCCCACGCATGTTTTCGATGTAGGAAGATGCCCTTGAACCTGGAGATTTGGGACCCACGGCATGGGTACCACGCAGTATGACTTTAAAGGGTCTGCGTTTGCTCACCCAAGCTCACCAATCCTCTCAGCCCCAAGAGTGTCCAGCCTCATGTCTCATCCAGCTGTGGGTCTAGATATGGTCAATCCAGGTTGCATCAGAGCCCCTGAACGGATTTTGTAAGAATTTCTCTCTCTTTCGCTGTCTTTGTTTTATGGGGTTTTTTTTAAGTAATCTATTTTTATAATGGGGTTTAGCTGCTTTTCACTGCTGTGTTTATGCCGCTTTACACCCTCTTGATTCACTTCCAGAGAGAGATCAATACATAGGTTTTAAGACTCTTACTAGTCAGATATATTCTTGGGCGGTGAATAGGGGCTGTTGAGTCCAGTTCACTGAGCAGGGAGTAGGTCTTGTCTATTACGTATTTGGCTTGTGGAACGGTATCTGAGCTAATTTCAAACCCTTGTTTTATGCATCACCCCACCTCACCTTTCCCGTTAAGCAGCCATAGTGTGTTTTCTAAATGTGTGACTCTGTTCTGTTTTGTAATTCAGTTCAAGTGTAGCGATTTTGACATTCCCTCTATAAGTGATATCTTAGGATAAGTGTCTTTTTCTCTGTGACTTATTTCACTGAGAGTCATCGTACCTAAATCCACTCATCCTGCTGCTACTAGCCTTATGACATTGATTTCATGGCTGAGTGATATTCCATTGTGCCTAAGTACCACAACTTCTTTATCCATTTTTCGCTTTCCTGGGATATTGAAGGTGTACCGAAGTGGAGGTTCTTGGAAACAGAGCAGCCCTAAACTTTGGGGTGCCTGTGTCTTGTTGATTTTTAGGTTTCCCGATTTATACGCCCATGAGTGGAAGTGCCCTATGCTCTCTAAGCTGTGCTTATTACATGTTTCAGGACACACCGTACGCTTCTCCAGAGTGGCTGTTGGCAATTTACAGCCCGCCCATCAGCGTAGCAAGGCTCCCATGTCTCCATGGCCTGTCCTGCATTTCTGGTTTTTACACTTTTTTCAGCATGGCCCTTTTGACCGATGGCAAGCGAGACTTCTTTGTAGCGCTGATTTGCCTTTCCGGCTTGCCTGGTTGGCCAAAAAGGGCGTATGCGTTTTTTCCTGAATATATTCAGGAAAAAACGCATACGCCCTTTTTGGCCAAGGGCATCATTGTCAACGCTTTGCCGCTTTTCATGTGCCTTCAAGGCGAGTCGAGTCTGCCTCCTGAAACCTGTTTCCTGCAATTCTGCCTTGCTTTCAAATCCTCCTCGTTGCCTTCCCTCAATATATTTGTGGACGAGAGTTATCATTTATAACTCTGCAGGTTTGTGAGTTGCAGTGCCCCTGAGCTCCATTTGTCAACTCGCTTTTTTGGGAGCTGGCCGCCAAAGCGCAGGATTGCTTCAGGCCGTATTCTGGTTCCGGGGGGCAGGCTGAGCCTGTGGTTCATTCTTCTTCCCGATGGGAAAATAGAGTGACCTGTGCCTGTCCCAACACCTAGAGCTAGTCTCTCATTGGTTCCCCCTCTTCCCGTTCATCCTCAGGCCAAATTGCGACCTGTATGAAACAGGAGGTTAAAGGTGCTGATTCTCCAAGTAGGGAGATTGTTAGTAGAGCGGCTGGCATGGCGAACCCGAGCACAAGGAGAGGAGAAATGAGGTGCGTTTGAGAAACCTTTCCCGATCACACGGTGTACCATCTTCTGGGTTTCCCACGCATGTTTTCGATGTAGGAAGATGCCCTTGAACCTGGAGATTTGGGACCCACGGCATGGGTACCACGCAGTATGACTTTAAAGGGTCTGCGTTTGCTCACCCAAGCTCACCAATCCTCTCAGCCCCAAGAGTGTCCAGCCTCATGTCTCATCCAGCTGTGGGTCTAGATATGGTCAATCCAGGTTGCATCAGAGCCCCTGAACGGATTTTGTAAGAATTTCTCTCTCTTTCGCTGTCTTTGTTTTATGGGGTTTTTTTTAAGTAATCTATTTTTATAATGGGGTTTAGCTGCTTTTCACTGCTGTGTTTATGCCGCTTTACACCCTCTTGATTCACTTCCAGAGAGAGATCAATACATAGGTTTTAAGACTCTTACTAGTCAGATATATTCTTGGGCGGTGAATAGGGGCTGTTGAGTCCAGTTCACTGAGCAGGGAGTAGGTCTTGTCTATTACGTATTTGGCTTGTGGAACGGTATCTGAGCTAATTTCAAACCCTTGTTTTATGCATCACCCCACCTCACCTTTCCCGTTAAGCAGCCATAGTGTGTTTTCTAAATGTGTGACTCTGTTCTGTTTTGTAATTCAGTTCAAGTGTAGCGATTTTGACATTCCCTCTATAAGTGATATCTTAGGATAAGTGTCTTTTTCTCTGTGACTTATTTCACTGAGAGTCATCGTACCTAAATCCACTCATCCTGCTGCTACTAGCCTTATGACATTGATTTCATGGCTGAGTGATATTCCATTGTGCCTAAGTACCACAACTTCTTTATCCATTTTTCGCTTTCCTGGGATATTGAAGGTGTACCGAAGTGGAGGTTCTTGGAAACAGAGCAGCCCTAAACTTTGGGGTGCCTGTGTCTTGTTGATTTTTAGGTTTCCCGATTTATACGCCCATGAGTGGAAGTGCCCTATGCTCTCTAAGCTGTGCTTATTACATGTTTCAGGACACACCGTACGCTTCTCCAGAGTGGCTGTTGGCAATTTACAGCCCGCCCATCAGCGTAGCAAGGCTCCCATGTCTCCATGGCCTGTCCTGCATTTCTGGTTTTTACACTTTTTTCAGCATGGCCCTTTTGACCGATGGCAAGCGAGACTTCTTTGTAGCGCTGATTTGCCTTTCCGGCTTGCCTGGTTGGCCAAAAAGGGCGTATGCGTTTTTTCCTGAATATATTCAGGAAAAAACGCATACGCCCTTTTTGGCCAAGGGCATCATTGTCAACGCTTTGCCGCTTTTCATGTGCCTTCAAGGCGAGTCGAGTCTGCCTCCTGAAACCTGTTTCCTGCAATTCTGCCTTGCTTTCAAATCCTCCTCGTTGCCTTCCCTCAATATATTTGTGGACGAGAGTTATCATTTATAACTCTGCAGGTTTGTGAGTTGCAGTGCCCCTGAGCTCCATTTGTCAACTCGCTTTTTTGGGAGCTGGCCGCCAAAGCGCAGGATTGCTTCAGGCCGTATTCTGGTTCCGGGGGGCAGGCTGAGCCTGTGGTTCATTCTTCTTCCCGATGGGAAAATAGAGTGACCTGTGCCTGTCCCAACACCTAGAGCTAGTCTCTCATTGGTTCCCCCTCTTCCCGTTCATCCTCAGGCCAAATTGCGACCTGTATGAAACAGGAGGTTAAAGGTGCTGATTCTCCAAGTAGGGAGATTGTTAGTAGAGCGGCTGGCATGGCGAACCCGAGCACAAGGAGAGGAGAAATGAGGTGCGTTTGAGAAACCTTTCCCGATCACACGGTGTACCATCTTCTGGGTTTCCCACGCATGTTTTCGATGTAGGAAGATGCCCTTGAACCTGGAGATTTGGGACCCACGGCATGGGTACCACGCAGTATGACTTTAAAGGGTCTGCGTTTGCTCACCCAAGCTCACCAATCCTCTCAGCCCCAAGAGTGTCCAGCCTCATGTCTCATCCAGCTGTGGGTCTAGATATGGTCAATCCAGGTTGCATCAGAGCCCCTGAACGGATTTTGTAAGAATTTCTCTCTCTTTCGCTGTCTTTGTTTTATGGGGTTTTTTTTAAGTAATCTATTTTTATAATGGGGTTTAGCTGCTTTTCACTGCTGTGTTTATGCCGCTTTACACCCTCTTGATTCACTTCCAGAGAGAGATCAATACATAGGTTTTAAGACTCTTACTAGTCAGATATATTCTTGGGCGGTGAATAGGGGCTGTTGAGTCCAGTTCACTGAGCAGGGAGTAGGTCTTGTCTATTACGTATTTGGCTTGTGGAACGGTATCTGAGCTAATTTCAAACCCTTGTTTTATGCATCACCCCACCTCACCTTTCCCGTTAAGCAGCCATAGTGTGTTTTCTAACTGTGTGACTCTGTTCTGTTTTGTAATTCAGTTCAAGTGTAGCGATTTTGACATTCCCTCTATAAGTGATATCTTAGGATAAGTGTCTTTTTCTCTGTGACTTATTTCACTGAGAGTCATCGTACCTAAATCCACTCATCCTGCTGCTACTAGCCTTATGACATTGATTTCATGGCTGAGTGATATTCCATTGTGCCTAAGTACCACAACTTCTTTATCCATTTTTCGCTTTCCTGGGATATTGAAGGTGTACCGAAGTGGAGGTTCTTGGAAACAGAGCAGCCCTAAACTTTGGGGTGCCTGTGTCTTGTTGATTTTTAGGTTTCCCGATTTATACGCCCATGAGTGGAAGTGCCCTATGCTCTCTAAGCTGTGCTTATTACATGTTTCAGGACACACCGTACACTTCTCCAGAGTGTCTGTTGGCAATTTACAGCCCGCCCATCAGCGTAGCAAGGCTCCCATGTCTCCATGGCCTGTCCTGCATTTCTGGCTTTTACACTTTTTTCAGCATGGCCCTTTTGACCGATGGCAAGCGAGACTTCTTTGTAGCGCTGATTTGCCTTTCCGGCTTGCCTGGTTGGCCAAAAAGGGCGTATGCGTTTTTTCCTGAATATATTCAGGAAAAAACGCATACGCCCTTTTTGGCCAAGGGCATCATTGTCAACGCTTTGCCGCTTTTCATGTGCCTTCAAGGCGAGTCGAGTCTGCCTCCTGAAACCTGTTTCCTGCAATTCTGCCTTGCTTTCAAATCCTCCTCGTTGCCTTCCCTCAATATATTTGTGGACGAGAGTTATCATTTATAACTCTGCAGGTTTGTGAGTTGCAGTGCCCCTGAGCTCCATTTGTCAACTCGCTTTTTTGGGAGCTGGCCGCCAAAGCGCAGGATTGCTTCAGGCCGTATTCTGGTTCCGGGGGGCAGACTGAGCCTGTGGTTCATTCTTCTTCCCGATGGGAAAATAGAGTGACCTGTGCCTGTCCCAACACCTAGAGCTAGTCTCTCATTGGTTCCCCCTCTTCCCGTTCATCCTCAGGCCAAATTGCGACCTGTATGAAACAGGAGGTTAAAGGTGCTGATTCTCCAAGTAGGGAGATTGTTAGTAGAGCGGCTGGCATGGCGAACCCGAGCACAAGGAGAGGAGAAATGAGGTGCGTTTGAGAAACCTTTCCCGATCACACGGTGTACCATCTTCTGGGTTTCCCACGCATGTTTTCGATGTAGGAAGATGCCCTTGAACCTGGAGATTTGGGACCCACGGCATGGGTACCACGCAGTATGACTTTAAAGGGTCTGCGTTTGCTCACCCAAGCTCACCAATCCTCTCAGCCCCAAGAGTGTCCAGCCTCATGTCTCATCCAGCTGTGGGTCTAGATATGGTCAATCCAGGTTGCATCAGAGCCCCTGAACGGATTTTGTAAGAATTTCTCTCTCTTTCGCTGTCTTTGTTTTATGGGGTTTTTTTTAAGTAATCTATTTTTATAATGGGGTTTAGCTGCTTTTCACTGCTGTGTTTATGCCGCTTTACACCCTCTTGATTCACTTCCAGAGAGAGATCAATACATAGGTTTTAAGACTCTTACTAGTCAGATATATTCTTGGGCGGTGAATAGGGGCTGTTGAGTCCAGTTCACTGAGCAGGGAGTAGGTCTTGTCTATTACGTATTTGGCTTGTGGAACGGTATCTGAGCTAATTTCAAACCCTTGTTTTATGCATCACCCCACCTCACCTTTCCCGTTAAGCAGCCATAGTGTGTTTTCTAACTGTGTGACTCTGTTCTGTTTTGTAATTCAGTTCAAGTGTAGCGATTTTGACATTCCCTCTATAAGTGATATCTTAGGATAAGTGTCTTTTTCTCTGTGACTTATTTCACTGAGAGTCATCGTACCTAAATCCACTCATCCTGCTGCTACTAGCCTTATGACATTGATTTCATGGCTGAGTGATATTCCATTGTGCCTAAGTACCACAACGTCTTTATCCATTTTTCGCTTTCCTGGGATATTGAAGGTGTACCGAAGTGGAGGTTCTTGGAAACAGAGCAGCCCTAAACTTTGGGGTGCCTGTGTCTTGTTGATTTTTAGGTTTCCCGATTTATACGCCCATGAGTGGAAGTGCCCTATGCTCTCTAAGCTGTGCTTATTACATGTTTCAGGACACACCGTACACTTCTCCAGAGTGGCTGTTGGCAATTTACAGCCCGCCCATCAGCGTAGCAAGGCTCCCATGTCTCCATGGCCTGTCCTGCATTTCTGGCTTTTACACTTTTTTCAGCATGGCCCTTTTGACCGATGGCAAGCGAGACTTCTTTGTAGCGCTGATTTGCCTTTCCGGCTTGCCTGGTTGGCCAAAAAGGGCGTATGCGTTTTTTCCTGAATATATTCAGGAAAAAACGCATACGCCCTTTTTGGCCAAGGGCATCATTGTCAACGCTTTGCCGCTTTTCATGTGCCTTCAAGGCGAGTCGAGTCTGCCTCCTGAAACCTGTTTCCTGCAATTCTGCCTTGCTTTCAAATCCTCCTCGTTGCCTTCCCTCAATATATTTGTGGACGAGAGTTATCATTTATAACTCTGCAGGTTTGTGAGTTGCAGTGCCCCTGAGCTCCATTTGTCAACTCGCTTTTTTGGGAGCTGGCCGCCAAAGCGCAGGATTGCTTCAGGCCGTATTCTGGTTCCGGGGGGCAGGCTGAGCCTGTGGTTCATTCTTCTTCCCGATGGGAAAATAGAGTGACCTGTGCCTGTCCCAACACCTAGAGCTAGTCTCTCATTGGTTCCCCCTCTTCCCGTTCATCCTCAGGCCAAATTGCGACCTGTATGAAACAGGAGGTTAAAGGTGCTGATTCTCCAAGTAGGGAGATTGTTAGTAGAGCGGCTGGCATGGCGAACCCGAGCACAAGGAGAGGAGAAATGAGGTGCGTTTGAGAAACCTTTCCCGATCACACGGTGTACCATCTTCTGGGTTTCCCACGCATGTTTTCGATGTAGGAAGATGCCCTTGAACCTGGAGATTTGGGACCCACGGCATGGGTACCACGCAGTATGACTTTAAAGGGTCTGCGTTTGCTCACCCAAGCTCACCAATCCTCTCAGCCCCAAGAGTGTCCAGCCTCATGTCTCATCCAGCTGTGGGTCTAGATATGGTCAATCCAGGTTGCATCAGAGCCCCTGAACGGATTTTGTAAGAATTTCTCTCTCTTTCGCTGTCTTTGTTTTATGGGGTTTTTTTTAAGTAATCTATTTTTATAATGGGGTTTAGCTGCTTTTCACTGCTGTGTTTATGCCGCTTTACACCCTCTTGATTCACTTCCAGAGAGAGATCAATACATAGGTTTTAAGACTCTTACTAGTCAGATATATTCTTGGGCGGTGAATAGGGGCTGTTGAGTCCAGTTCACTGAGCAGGGAGTAGGTCTTGTCTATTACGTATTTGGCTTGTGGAACGGTATCTGAGCTAATTTCAAACCCTTGTTTTATGCATCACCCCACCTCACCTTTCCCGTTAAGCAGCCATAGTGTGTTTTCTAAATGTGTGACTCTGTTCTGTTTTGTAATTCAGTTCAAGTGTAGCGATTTTGACATTCCCTCTATAAGTGATATCTTAGGATAAGTGTCTTTTTCTCTGTGACTTATTTCACTGAGAGTCATCGTACCTAAATCCACTCATCCTGCTGCTACTAGCCTTATGACATTGATTTCATGGCTGAGTGATATTCCATTGTGCCTAAGTACCACAACTTCTTTATCCATTTTTCGCTTTCCTGGGATATTGAAGGTGTACCGAAGTGGAGGTTCTTGGAAACAGAGCAGCCCTAAACTTTGGGGTGCCTGTGTCTTGTTGATTTTTAGGTTTCCCGATTTATACGCCCATGAGTGGAAGTGCCCTATGCTCTCTAAGCTGTGCTTATTACATGTTTCAGGACACACCGTACGCTTCTCCAGAGTGGCTGTTGGCAATTTACAGCCCGCCCATCAGCGTAGCAAGGCTCCCATGTCTCCATGGCCTGTCCTGCATTTCTGGTTTTTACACTTTTTTCAGCATGGCCCTTTTGACCGATGGCAAGCGAGACTTCTTTGTAGCGCTGATTTGCCTTTCCGGCTTGCCTGGTTGGCCAAAAAGGGCGTATGCGTTTTTTCCTGAATATATTCAGGAAAAAACGCATACGCCCTTTTTGGCCAAGGGCATCATTGTCAACGCTTTGCCGCTTTTCATGTGCCTTCAAGGCGAGTCGAGTCTGCCTCCTGAAACCTGTTTCCTGCAATTCTGCCTTGCTTTCAAATCCTCCTCGTTGCCTTCCCTCAATATATTTGTGGACGAGAGTTATCATTTATAACTCTGCAGGTTTGTGAGTTGCAGTGCCCCTGAGCTCCATTTGTCAACTCGCTTTTTTGGGAGCTGGCCGCCAAAGCGCAGGATTGCTTCAGGCCGTATTCTGGTTCCGGGGGGCAGGCTGAGCCTGTGGTTCATTCTTCTTCCCGATGGGAAAATAGAGTGACCTGTGCCTGTCCCAACACCTAGAGCTAGTCTCTCATTGGTTCCCCCTCTTCCCGTTCATCCTCAGGCCAAATTGCGACCTGTATGAAACAGGAGGTTAAAGGTGCTGATTCTCCAAGTAGGGAGATTGTTAGTAGAGCGGCTGGCATGGCGAACCCGAGCACAAGGAGAGGAGAAATGAGGTGCGTTTGAGAAACCTTTCCCGATCACACGGTGTACCATCTTCTGGGTTTCCCACGCATGTTTTCGATGTAGGAAGATGCCCTTGAACCTGGAGATTTGGGACCCACGGCATGGGTACCACGCAGTATGACTTTAAAGGGTCTGCGTTTGCTCACCCAAGCTCACCAATCCTCTCAGCCCCAAGAGTGTCCAGCCTCATGTCTCATCCAGCTGTGGGTCTAGATATGGTCAATCCAGGTTGCATCAGAGCCCCTGAACGGATTTTGTAAGAATTTCTCTCTCTTTCGCTGTCTTTGTTTTATGGGGTTTTTTTTAAGTAATCTATTTTTATAATGGGGTTTAGCTGCTTTTCACTGCTGTGTTTATGCCGCTTTACACCCTCTTGATTCACTTCCAGAGAGAGATCAATACATAGGTTTTAAGACTCTTACTAGTCAGATATATTCTTGGGCGGTGAATAGGGGCTGTTGAGTCCAGTTCACTGAGCAGGGAGTAGGTCTTGTCTATTACGTATTTGGCTTGTGGAACGGTATCTGAGCTAATTTCAAACCCTTGTTTTATGCATCACCCCACCTCACCTTTCCCGTTAAGCAGCCATAGTGTGTTTTCTAAATGTGTGACTCTGTTCTGTTTTGTAATTCAGTTCAAGTGTAGCGATTTTGACATTCCCTCTATAAGTGATATCTTAGGATAAGTGTCTTTTTCTCTGTGACTTATTTCACTGAGAGTCATCGTACCTAAATCCACTCATCCTGCTGCTACTAGCCTTATGACATTGATTTCATGGCTGAGTGATATTCCATTGTGCCTAAGTACCACAACTTCTTTATCCATTTTTCGCTTTCCTGGGATATTGAAGGTGTACCGAAGTGGAGGTTCTTGGAAACAGAGCAGCCCTAAACTTTGGGGTGCCTGTGTCTTGTTGATTTTTAGGTTTCCCGATTTATACGCCCATGAGTGGAAGTGCCCTATGCTCTCTAAGCTGTGCTTATTACATGTTTCAGGACACACCGTACGCTTCTCCAGAGTGGCTGTTGGCAATTTACAGCCCGCCCATCAGCGTAGCAAGGCTCCCATGTCTCCATGGCCTGTCCTGCATTTCTGGTTTTTACACTTTTTTCAGCATGGCCCTTTTGACCGATGGCAAGCGAGACTTCTTTGTAGCGCTGATTTGCCTTTCCGGCTTGCCTGGTTGGCCAAAAAGGGCGTATGCGTTTTTTCCTGAATATATTCAGGAAAAAACGCATACGCCCTTTTTGGCCAAGGGCATCATTGTCAACGCTTTGCCGCTTTTCATGTGCCTTCAAGGCGAGTCGAGTCTGCCTCCTGAAACCTGTTTCCTGCAATTCTGCCTTGCTTTCAAATCCTCCTCGTTGCCTTCCCTCAATATATTTGTGGACGAGAGTTATCATTTATAACTCTGCAGGTTTGTGAGTTGCAGTGCCCCTGAGCTCCATTTGTCAACTCGCTTTTTTGGGAGCTGGCCGCCAAAGCGCAGGATTGCTTCAGGCCGTATTCTGGTTCCGGGGGGCAGGCTGAGCCTGTGGTTCATTCTTCTTCCCGATGGGAAAATAGAGTGACCTGTGCCTGTCCCAACACCTAGAGCTAGTCTCTCATTGGTTCCCCCTCTTCCCGTTCATCCTCAGGCCA
The DNA here is from genome assembly GCF_028564815.1 of Eubalaena glacialis. Classification (NCBI taxonomy): domain Eukaryota; kingdom Metazoa; phylum Chordata; class Mammalia; order Artiodactyla; family Balaenidae; genus Eubalaena; species Eubalaena glacialis. Next base: position 26,918 of record NW_026871509.1, read on the forward strand.
AATTGCGACCTGTATGAAACAGGAGGTTAAAGGTGCTGATTCTCCAAGTAGGGAGATTGTTAGTAGAGCGGCTGGCATGGCGAACCCGAGCACAAGGAGAGGAGAAATGAGGTGCGTTTGAGAAACCTTTCCCGATCACACGGTGTACCATCTTCTGGGTTTCCCACGCATGTTTTCGATGTAGGAAGATGCCCTTGAACCTGGAGATTTGGGACCCACGGCATGGGTACCACGCAGTATGACTTTAAAGGGTCTGCGTTTGCTCACCCAAGCTCACCAATCCTCTCAGCCCCAAGAGTGTCCAGCCTCATGTCTCATCCAGCTGTGGGTCTAGATATGGTCAATCCAGGTTGCATCAGAGCCCCTGAACGGATTTTGTAAGAATTTCTCTCTCTTTCGCTGTCTTTGTTTTATGGGGTTTTTTTTAAGTAATCTATTTTTATAATGGGGTTTAGCTGCTTTTCACTGCTGTGTTTATGCCGCTTTACACCCTCTTGATTCACTTCCAGAGAGAGATCAATACATAGGTTTTAAGACTCTTACTAGTCAGATATATTCTTGGGCGGTGAATAGGGGCTGTTGAGTCCAGTTCACTGAGCAGGGAGTAGGTCTTGTCTATTACGTATTTGGCTTGTGGAACGGTATCTGAGCTAATTTCAAACCCTTGTTTTATGCATCACCCCACCTCACCTTTCCCGTTAAGCAGCCATAGTGTGTTTTCTAACTGTGTGACTCTGTTCTGTTTTGTAATTCAGTTCAAGTGTAGCGATTTTGACATTCCCTCTATAAGTGATATCTTAGGATAAGTGTCTTTTTCTCTGTGACTTATTTCACTGAGAGTCATCGTACCTAAATCCACTCATCCTGCTGCTACTAGCCTTATGACATTGATTTCATGGCTGAGTGATATTCCATTGTGCCTAAGTACCACAACTTCTTTATCCATTTTTCGCTTTCCTGGGATATTGAAGGTGTACCGAAGTGGAGGTTCTTGGAAACAGAGCAGCCCTAAACTTTGGGGTGCCTGTGTCTTGTTGATTTTTAGGTTTCCCGATTTATACGCCCATGAGTGGAAGTGCCCTATGCTCTCTAAGCTGTGCTTATTACATGTTTCAGGACACACCGTACACTTCTCCAGAGTGGCTGTTGGCAATTTACAGCCCGCCCATCAGCGTAGCAAGGCTCCCATGTCTCCATGGCCTGTCCTGCATTTCTGGCTTTTACACTTTTTTCAGCATGGCCCTTTTGACCGATGGCAAGCGAGACTTCTTTGTAGCGCTGATTTGCCTTTCCGGCTTGCCTGGTTGGCCAAAAAGGGCGTATGCGTTTTTTCCTGAATATATTCAGGAAAAAACGCATACGCCCTTTTTGGCCAAGGGCATCATTGTCAACGCTTTGCCGCTTTTCATGTGCCTTCAAGGCGAGTCGAGTCTGCCTCCTGAAACCTGTTTCCTGCAATTCTGCCTTGCTTTCAAATCCTCCTCGTTGCCTTCCCTCAATATATTTGTGGACGAGAGTTATCATTTATAACTCTGCAGGTTTGTGAGTTGCAGTGCCCCTGAGCTCCATTTGTCAACTCGCTTTTTTGGGAGCTGGCCGCCAAAGCGCAGGATTGCTTCAGGCCGTATTCTGGTTCCGGGGGGCAGGCTGAGCCTGTGGTTCATTCTTCTTCCCGATGGGAAAATAGAGTGACCTGTGCCTGTCCCAACACCTAGAGCTAGTCTCTCATTGGTTCCCCCTCTTCCCGTTCATCCTCAGGCCAAATTGCGACCTGTATGAAACAGGAGGTTAAAGGTGCTGATTCTCCAAGTAGGGAGATTGTTAGTAGAGCGGCTGGCATGGCGAACCCGAGCACAAGGAGAGGAGAAATGAGGTGCGTTTGAGAAACCTTTCCCGATCACACGGTGTACCATCTTCTGGGTTTCCCACGCATGTTTTCGATGTAGGAAGATGCCCTTGAACCTGGAGATTTGGGACCCACGGCATGGGTACCACGCAGTATGACTTTAAAGGGTCTGCGTTTGCTCACCCAAGCTCACCAATCCTCTCAGCCCCAAGAGTGTCCAGCCTCATGTCTCATCCAGCTGTGGGTCTAGATATGGTCAATCCAGGTTGCATCAGAGCCCCTGAACGGATTTTGTAAGAATTTCTCTCTCTTTCGCTGTCTTTGTTTTATGGGGTTTTTTTTAAGTAATCTATTTTTATAATGGGGTTTAGCTGCTTTTCACTGCTGTGTTTATGCCGCTTTACACCCTCTTGATTCACTTCCAGAGAGAGATCAATACATAGGTTTTAAGACTCTTACTAGTCAGATATATTCTTGGGCGGTGAATAGGGGCTGTTGAGTCCAGTTCACTGAGCAGGGAGTAGGTCTTGTCTATTACGTATTTGGCTTGTGGAACGGTATCTGAGCTAATTTCAAACCCTTGTTTTATGCATCACCCCACCTCACCTTTCCCGTTAAGCAGCCATAGTGTGTTTTCTAAATGTGTGACTCTGTTCTGTTTTGTAATTCAGTTCAAGTGTAGCGATTTTGACATTCCCTCTATAAGTGATATCTTAGGATAAGTGTCTTTTTCTCTGTGACTTATTTCACTGAGAGTCATCGTACCTAAATCCACTCATCCTGCTGCTACTAGCCTTATGACATTGATTTCATGGCTGAGTGATATTCCATTGTGCCTAAGTACCACAACTTCTTTATCCATTTTTCGCTTTCCTGGGATATTGAAGGTGTACCGAAGTGGAGGTTCTTGGAAACAGAGCAGCCCTAAACTTTGGGGTGCCTGTGTCTTGTTGATTTTTAGGTTTCCCGATTTATACGCCCATGAGTGGAAGTGCCCTATGCTCTCTAAGCTGTGCTTATTACATGTTTCAGGACACACCGTACACTTCTCCAGAGTGGCTGTTGGCAATTTACAGCCCGCCCATCAGCGTAGCAAGGCTCCCATGTCTCCATGGCCTGTCCTGCATTTCTGGTTTTTACACTTTTTTCAGCATGGCCCTTTTGACCGATGGCAAGCGAGACTTCTTTGTAGCGCTGATTTGCCTTTCCGGCTTGCCTGGTTGGCCAAAAAGGGCGTATGCGTTTTTTCCTGAATATATTCAGGAAAAAACGCATACGCCCTTTTTGGCCAAGGGCATCATTGTCAACGCTTTGCCGCTTTTCATGTGCCTTCAAGGCGAGTCGAGTCTGCCTCCTGAAACCTGTTTCCTGCAATTCTGCCTTGCTTTCAAATCCTCCTCGTTGCCTTCCCTCAATATATTTGTGGACGAGAGTTATCATTTATAACTCTGCAGGTTTGTGAGTTGCAGTGCCCCTGAGCTCCATTTGTCAACTCGCTTTTTTGGGAGCTGGCCGCCAAAGCGCAGGATTGCTTCAGGCCGTATTCTGGTTCCGGGGGGCAGGCTGAGCCTGTGGTTCATTCTTCTTCCCGATGGGAAAATAGAGTGACCTGTGCCTGTCCCAACACCTAGAGCTAGTCTCTCATTGGTTCCCCCTCTTCCCGTTCATCCTCAGGCCAAATTGCGACCTGTATGAAACAGGAGGTTAAAGGTGCTGATTCTCCAAGTAGGGAGATTGTTAGTAGAGCGGCTGGCATGGCGAACCCGAGCACAAGGAGAGGAGAAATGAGGTGCGTTTGAGAAACCTTTCCCGATCACACGGTGTACCATCTTCTGGGTTTCCCACGCATGTTTTCGATGTAGGAAGATGCCCTTGAACCTGGAGATTTGGGACCCACGGCATGGGTACCACGCAGTATGACTTTAAAGGGTCTGCGTTTGCTCACCCAAGCTCACCAATCCTCTCAGCCCCAAGAGTGTCCAGCCTCATGTCTCATCCAGCTGTGGGTCTAGATATGGTCAATCCAGGTTGCATCAGAGCCCCTGAACGGATTTTGTAAGAATTTCTCTCTCTTTCGCTGTCTTTGTTTTATGGGGTTTTTTTTAAGTAATCTATTTTTATAATGGGGTTTAGCTGCTTTTCACTGCTGTGTTTATGCCGCTTTACACCCTCTTGATTCACTTCCAGAGAGAGATCAATACATAGGTTTTAAGACTCTTACTAGTCAGATATATTCTTGGGCGGTGAATAGGGGCTGTTGAGTCCAGTTCACTGAGCAGGGAGTAGGTCTTGTCTATTACGTATTTGGCTTGTGGAACGGTATCTGAGCTAATTTCAAACCCTTGTTTTATGCATCACCCCACCTCACCTTTCCCGTTAAGCAGCCATAGTGTGTTTTCTAAATGTGTGACTCTGTTCTGTTTTGTAATTCAGTTCAAGTGTAGCGATTTTGACATTCCCTCTATAAGCGATATCTTAGGATAAGTGTCTTTTTCTCTGTGACTTATTTCACTGAGAGTCATCGTACCTAAATCCACTCATCCTGCTGCTACTAGCCTTATGACATTGATTTCATGGCTGAGTGATATTCCATTGTGCCTAAGTACCACAACTTCTTTATCCATTTTTCGCTTTCCTGGGATATTGAAGGTGTACCGAAGTGGAGGTTCTTGGAAACAGAGCAGCCCTAAACTTTGGGGTGCCTGTGTCTTGTTGATTTTTAGGTTTCCCGATTTATACGCCCATGAGTGGAAGTGCCCTATGCTCTCTAAGCTGTGCTTATTACATGTTTCAGGACACACCGTACACTTCTCCAGAGTGGCTGTTGGCAATTTACAGCCCGCCCATCAGCGTAGCAAGGCTCCCATGTCTCCATGGCCTGTCCTGCATTTCTGGTTTTTACACTTTTTTCAGCATGGCCCTTTTGACCGATGGCAAGCGAGACTTCTTTGTAGCGCTGATTTGCCTTTCCGGCTTGCCTGGTTGGCCAAAAAGGGCGTATGCGTTTTTTCCTGAATATATTCAGGAAAAAACGCATACGCCCTTTTTGGCCAAGGGCATCATTGTCAACGCTTTGCCGCTTTTCATGTGCTTTCAAGGCGAGTCGAGTCTGCCTCCTGAAACCTGTTTCCTGCAATTCTGCCTTGCTTTCAAATCCTCCTCGTTGCCTTCCCTCAATATATTTGTGGACGAGAGTTATCATTTATAACTCTGCAGGTTTGTGAGTTGCAGTGCCCCTGAGCTCCATTTCTCAACTCGCTTTTTTGGGAGCTGGCCGCCAAAGCGCAGGATTGCTTCAGGCCGTATTCTGGTTCCGGGGGGCAGGCTGAGCCTGTGGTTCATTCTTCTTCCCGATGGGAAAATAGAGTGACCTGTGCCTGTCCCAACACCTAGAGCTAGTCTCTCATTGGTTCCCCCTCTTCCCGTTCATCCTCAGGCCAAATTGCGACCTGTATGAAACAGGAGGTTAAAGGTGCTGATTCTCCAAGTAGGGAGATTGTTAGTAGAGCGGCTGGAATGGCGAACCCGAGCACAAGGAGAGGAGAAATGAGGTGCGTTTGAGAAACCTTTCCCGATCACACGGTGTACCATCTTCTGGGTTTCCCACGCATGTTTTCGATGTAGGAAGATGCCCTTGAACCTGGAGATTTGGGACCCACGGCATGGGTACCACGCAGTATGACTTTAAAGGGTCTGCGTTTGCTCACCCAAGCTCACCAATCCTCTCAGCCCCAAGAGTGTCCAGCCTCATGTCTCATCCAGCTGTGGGTCTAGATATGGTCAATCCAGGTTGCATCAGAGCCCCTGAACGGATTTTGTAAGAATTTCTCTCTCTTTCGCTGTCTTTGTTTTATGGGGTTTTTTTTAAGTAATCTATTTTTATAATGGGGTTTAGCTGCTTTTCACTGCTGTGTTTATGCCGCTTTACACCCTCTTGATTCACTTCCAGAGAGAGATCAATACATAGGTTTTAAGACTCTTACTAGTCAGATATATTCTTGGGCGGTGAATAGGGGCTGTTGAGTCCAGTTCACTGAGCAGGGAGTAGGTCTTGTCTATTACGTATTTGGCTTGTGGAACGGTATCTGAGCTAATTTCAAACCCTTGTTTTATGCATCACCCCACCTCACCTTTCCCGTTAAGCAGCCATAGTGTGTTTTCTAAATGTGTGACTCTGTTCTGTTTTGTAATTCAGTTCAAGTGTAGCGATTTTGACATTCCCTCTATAAGCGATATCTTAGGATAAGTGTCTTTTTCTCTGTGACTTATTTCACTGAGAGTCATCGTACCTAAATCCACTCATCCTGCTGCTACTAGCCTTATGACATTGATTTCATGGCTGAGTGATATTCCATTGTGCCTAAGTACCACAACGTCTTTATCCATTTTTCGCTTTCCTGGGATATTGAAGGTGTACCGAAGTGGAGGTTCTTGGAAACAGAGCAGCCCTAAACTTTGGGGTGCCTGTGTCTTGTTGATTTTTAGGTTTCCCGATTTATACGCCCATGAGTGGAAGTGCCCTATGCTCTCTAAGCTGTGCTTATTACATGTTTCAGGACACACCGTACGCTTCTCCAGAGTGTCTGTTGGCAATTTACAGCCCGCCCATCAGCGTAGCAAGGCTCCCATGTCTCCATGGCCTGTCCTGCATTTCTGGCTTTTACACTTTTTTCAGCATGGCCCTTTTGACCGATGGCAAGCGAGACTTCTTTGTAGCGCTGATTTGCCTTTCCGGCTTGCCTGGTTGGCCAAAAAGGGCGTATGCGTTTTTTCCTGAATATATTCAGGAAAAAACGCATACGCCCTTTTTGGCCAAGGGCATCATTGTCAACGCTTTGCCGCTTTTCATGTGCCTTCAAGGCGAGTCGAGTCTGCCTCCTGAAACCTGTTTCCTGCAATTCTGCCTTGCTTTCAAATCCTCCTCGTTGCCTTCCCTCAATATATTTGTGGACGAGAGTTATCATTTATAACTCTGCAGGTTTGTGAGTTGCAGTGCCCCTGAGCTCCATTTCTCAACTCGCTTTTTTGGGAGCTGGCCGCCAAAGCGCAGGATTGCTTCAGGCCGTATTCTGGTTCCGGGGGGCAGGCTGAGCCTGTGGTTCATTCTTCTTCCCGATGGGAAAATAGAGTGACCTGTGCCTGTCCCAACACCTAGAGCTAGTCTCTCATTGGTTCCCCCTCTTCCCGTTCATCCTCAGGCCAAATTGCGACCTGTATGAAACAGGAGGTTAAAGGTGCTGATTCTCCAAGTAGGGAGATTGTTAGTAGAGCGGCTGGAATGGCGAACCCGAGCACAAGGAGAGGAGAAATGAGGTGCGTTTGAGAAACCTTTCCCGATCACACGGTGTACCATCTTCTGGGTTTCCCACGCATGTTTTCGATGTAGGAAGATGCCCTTGAACCTGGAGATTTGGGACCCACGGCATGGGTACCACGCAGTATGACTTTAAAGGGTCTGCGTTTGCTCACCCAAGCTCACCAATCCTCTCAGCCCCAAGAGTGTCCAGCCTCATGTCTCATCCAGCTGTGGGTCTAGATATGGTCAATCCAGGTTGCATCAGAGCCCCTGAACGGATTTTGTAAGAATTTCTCTCTCTTTCGCTGTCTTTGTTTTATGGGGTTTTTTTTAAGTAATCTATTTTTATAATGGGGTTTAGCTGCTTTTCACTGCTGTGTTTATGCCGCTTTACACCCTCTTGATTCACTTCCAGAGAGAGATCAATACATAGGTTTTAAGACTCTTACTAGTCAGATATATTCTTGGGCGGTGAATAGGGGCTGTTGAGTCCAGTTCACTGAGCAGGGAGTAGGTCTTGTCTATTACGTATTTGGCTTGTGGAACGGTATCTGAGCTAATTTCAAACCCTTGTTTTATGCATCACCCCACCTCACCTTTCCCGTTAAGCAGCCATAGTGTGTTTTCTAACTGTGTGACTCTGTTCTGTTTTGTAATTCAGTTCAAGTGTAGCGATTTTGACATTCCCTCTATAAGTGATATCTTAGGATAAGTGTCTTTTTCTCTGTGACTTATTTCACTGAGAGTCATCGTACCTAAATCCACTCATCCTGCTGCTACTAGCCTTATGACATTGATTTCATGGCTGAGTGATATTCCATTGTGCCTAAGTACCACAACGTCTTTATCCATTTTTCGCTTTCCTGGGATATTGAAGGTGTACCGAAGTGGAGGTTCTTGGAAACAGAGCAGCCCTAAACTTTGGGGTGCCTGTGTCTTGTTGATTTTTAGGTTTCCCGATTTATACGCCCATGAGTGGAAGTGCCCTATGCTCTCTAAGCTGTGCTTATTACATGTTTCAGGACACACCGTACACTTCTCCAGAGTGGCTGTTGGCAATTTACAGCCCGCCCATCAGCGTAGCAAGGCTCCCATGTCTCCATGGCCTGTCCTGCATTTCTGGCTTTTACACTTTTTTCAGCATGGCCCTTTTGACCGATGGCAAGCGAGACTTCTTTGTAGCGCTGATTTGCCTTTCCGGCTTGCCTGGTTGGCCAAAAAGGGCGTATGCGTTTTTTCCTGAATATATTCAGGAAAAAACGCATACGCCCTTTTTGGCCAAGGGCATCATTGTCAACGCTTTGCCGCTTTTCATGTGCTTTCAAGGCGAGTCGAGTCTGCCTCCTGAAACCTGTTTCCTGCAATTCTGCCTTGCTTTCAAATCCTCCTCGTTGCCTTCCCTCAATATATTTGTGGACGAGAGTTATCATTTATAACTCTGCAGGTTTGTGAGTTGCAGTGCCCCTGAGCTCCATTTGTCAACTCGCTTTTTTGGGAGCTGGCCGCCAAAGCGCAGGATTGCTTCAGGCCGTATTCTGGTTCCGGGGGGCAGGCTGAGCCTGTGGTTCATTCTTCTTCCCGATGGGAAAATAGAGTGACCTGTGCCTGTCCCAACACCTAGAGCTAGTCTCTCATTGGTTCCCCCTCTTCCCGTTCATCCTCAGGCCAAATTGCGACCTGTATGAAACAGGAGGTTAAAGGTGCTGATTCTCCAAGTAGGGAGATTGTTAGTAGAGCGGCTGGAATGGCGAACCCGAGCACAAGGAGAGGAGAAATGAGGTGCGTTTGAGAAACCTTTCCCGATCACACGGTGTACCATCTTCTGGGTTTCCCACGCATGTTTTCGATGTAGGAAGATGCCCTTGAACCTGGAGATTTGGGACCCACGGCATGGGTACCACGCAGTATGACTTTAAAGGGTCTGCGTTTGCTCACCCAAGCTCACCAATCCTCTCAGCCCCAAGAGTGTCCAGCCTCATGTCTCATCCAGCTGTGGGTCTAGATATGGTCAATCCAGGTTGCATCAGAGCCCCTGAACGGATTTTGTAAGAATTTCTCTCTCTTTCGCTGTCTTTGTTTTATGGGGTTTTTTTTAAGTAATCTATTTTTATAATGGGGTTTAGCTGCTTTTCACTGCTGTGTTTATGCCGCTTTACACCCTCTTGATTCACTTCCAGAGAGAGATCAATACATAGGTTTTAAGACTCTTACTAGTCAGATATATTCTTGGGCGGTGAATAGGGGCTGTTGAGTCCAGTTCACTGAGCAGGGAGTAGGTCTTGTCTATTACGTATTTGGCTTGTGGAACGGTATCTGAGCTAATTTCAAACCCTTGTTTTATGCATCACCCCACCTCACCTTTCCCGTTAAGCAGCCATAGTGTGTTTTCTAACTGTGTGACTCTGTTCTGTTTTGTAATTCAGTTCAAGTGTAGCGATTTTGACATTCCCTCTATAAGTGATATCTTAGGATAAGTGTCTTTTTCTCTGTGACTTATTTCACTGAGAGTCATCGTACCTAAATCCACTCATCCTGCTGCTACTAGCCTTATGACATTGATTTCATGGCTGAGTGATATTCCATTGTGCCTAAGTACCACAACTTCTTTATCCATTTTTCGCTTTCCTGGGATATTGAAGGTGTACCGAAGTGGAGGTTCTTGGAAACAGAGCAGCCCTAAACTTTGGGGTGCCTGTGTCTTGTTGATTTTTAGGTTTCCCGATTTATACGCCCATGAGTGGAAGTGCCCTATGCTCTCTAAGCTGTGCTTATTACATGTTTCAGGACACACCGTACACTTCTCCAGAGTGGCTGTTGGCAATTTACAGCCCGCCCATCAGCGTAGCAAGGCTCCCATGTCTCCATGGCCTGTCCTGCATTTCTGGCTTTTACACTTTTTTCAGCATGGCCCTTTTGACCGATGGCAAGCGAGACTTCTTTGTAGCGCTGATTTGCCTTTCCGGCTTGCCTGGTTGGCCAAAAAGGGCGTATGCGTTTTTTCCTGAATATATTCAGGAAAAAACGCATACGCCCTTTTTGGCCAAGGGCATCATTGTCAACGCTTTGCCGCTTTTCATGTGCCTTCAAGGCGAGTCGAGTCTGCCTCCTGAAACCTGTTTCCTGCAATTCTGCCTTGCTTTCAAATCCTCCTCGTTGCCTTCCCTCAATATATTTGTGGACGAGAGTTATCATTTATAACTCTGCAGGTTTGTGAGTTGCAGTGCCCCTGAGCTCCATTTGTCAACTCGCTTTTTTGGGAGCTGGCCGCCAAAGCGCAGGATTGCTTCAGGCCGTATTCTGGTTCCGGGGGGCAGGCTGAGCCTGTGGTTCATTCTTCTTCCCGATGGGAAAATAGAGTGACCTGTGCCTGTCCCAACACCTAGAGCTAGTCTCTCATTGGTTCCCCCTCTTCCCGTTCATCCTCAGGCCAAATTGCGACCTGTATGAAACAGGAGGTTAAAGGTGCTGATTCTCCAAGTAGGGAGATTGTTAGTAGAGCGGCTGGAATGGCGAACCCGAGCACAAGGAGAGGAGAAATGAGGTGCGTTTGAGAAACCTTTCCCGATCACACGGTGTACCATCTTCTGGGTTTCCCACGCATGTTTTCGATGTAGGAAGATGCCCTTGAACCTGGAGATTTGGGACCCACGGCATGGGTACCACGCAGTATGACTTTAAAGGGTCTGCGTTTGCTCACCCAAGCTCACCAATCCTCTCAGCCCCAAGAGTGTCCAGCCTCATGTCTCATCCAGCTGTGGGTCTAGATATGGTCAATCCAGGTTGCATCAGAGCCCCTGAACGGATTTTGTAAGAATTTCTCTCTCTTTCGCTGTCTTTGTTTTATGGGGTTTTTTTTAAGTAATCTATTTTTATAATGGGGTTTAGCTGCTTTTCACTGCTGTGTTTATGCCGCTTTACACCCTCTTGATTCACTTCCAGAGAGAGATCAATACATAGGTTTTAAGACTCTTACTAGTCAGATATATTCTTGGGCGGTGAATAGGGGCTGTTGAGTCCAGTTCACTGAGCAGGGAGTAGGTCTTGTCTATTACGTATTTGGCTTGTGGAACGGTATCTGAGCTAATTTCAAACCCTTGTTTTATGCATCACCCCACCTCACCTTTCCCGTTAAGCAGCCATAGTGTGTTTTCTAAATGTGTGACTCTGTTCCGTTTTGTAATTCAGTTCAAGTGTAGCGATTTTGACATTCCCTCTATAAGTGATATCTTAGGATAAGTGTCTTTTTCTCTGTGACTTATTTCACTGAGAGTCATCGTACCTAAATCCACTCATCCTGCTGCTACTAGCCTTATGACATTGATTTCATGGCTGAGTGATATTCCATTGTGCCTAAGTACCACAACTTCTTTATCCATTTTTCGCTTTCCTGGGATATTGAAGGTGTACCGAAGTGGAGGTTCTTGGAAACAGAGCAGCCCTAAACTTTGGGGTGCCTGTGTCTTGTTGATTTTTAGGTTTCCCGATTTATACGCCCATGAGTGGAAGTGCCCTATGCTCTCTAAGCTGTGCTTATTACATGTTTCAGGACACACCGTACACTTCTCCAGAGTGGCTGTTGGCAATTTACAGCCCGCCCATCAGCGTAGCAAGGCTCCCATGTCTCCATGGCCTGTCCTGCATTTCTGGTTTTTACACTTTTTTCAGCATGGCCCTTTTGACCGATGGCAAGCGAGACTTCTTTGTAGCGCTGATTTGCCTTTCCGGCTTGCCTGGTTGGCCAAAAAGGGCGTATGCGTTTTTTCCTGAATATATTCAGGAAAAAACGCATACGCCCTTTTTGGCCAAGGGCATCATTGTCAACGCTTTGCCGCTTTTCATGTGCCTTCAAGGCGAGTCGAGTCTGCCTCCTGAAACCTGTTTCCTGCAATTCTGCCTTGCTTTCAAATCCTCCTCGTTGCCTTCCCTCAATATATTTGTGGACGAGAGTTATCATTTATAACTCTGCAGGTTTGTGAGTTGCAGTGCCCCTGAGCTCCATTTGTCAACTCGCTTTTTTGGGAGCTGGCCGCCAAAGCGCAGGATTGCTTCAGGCCGTATTCTGGTTCCGGGGGGCAGGCTGAGCCTGTGGTTCATTCTTCTTCCCGATGGGAAAATAGAGTGACCTGTGCCTGTCCCAACACCTAGAGCTAGTCTCTCATTGGTTCCCCCTCTTCCCGTTCATCCTCAGGCCAAATTGCGACCTGTATGAAACAGGAGGTTAAAGGTGCTGATTCTCCAAGTAGGGAGATTGTTAGTAGAGCGGCTGGCATGGCGAACCCGAGCACAAGGAGAGGAGAAATGAGGTGCGTTTGAGAAACCTTTCCCGATCACACGGTGTACCATCTTCTGGGTTTCCCACGCATGTTTTCGATGTAGGAAGATGCCCTTGAACCTGGAGATTTGGGACCCACGGCATGGGTACCACGCAGTATGACTTTAAAGGGTCTGCGTTTGCTCACCCAAGCTCACCAATCCTCTCAGCCCCAAGAGTGTCCAGCCTCATGTCTCATCCAGCTGTGGGTCTAGATATGGTCAATCCAGGTTGCATCAGAGCCCCTGAACGGATTTTGTAAGAATTTCTCTCTCTTTCGCTGTCTTTGTTTTATGGGGTTTTTTTTAAGTAATCTATTTTTATAATGGGGTTTAGCTGCTTTTCACTGCTGTGTTTATGCCGCTTTACACCCTCTTGATTCACTTCCAGAGAGAGATCAATACATAGGTTTTAAGACTCTTACTAGTCAGATATATTCTTGGGCGGTGAATAGGGGCTGTTGAGTCCAGTTCACTGAGCAGGGAGTAGGTCTTGTCTATTACGTATTTGGCTTGTGGAACGGTATCTGAGCTAATTTCAAACCCTTGTTTTATGCATCACCCCACCTCACCTTTCCCGTTAAGCAGCCATAGTGTGTTTTCTAACTGTGTGACTCTGTTCTGTTTTGTAATTCAGTTCAAGTGTAGCGATTTTGACATTCCCTCTATAAGTGATATCTTAGGATAAGTGTCTTTTTCTCTGTGACTTATTTCACTGAGAGTCATCGTACCTAAATCCACTCATCCTGCTGCTACTAGCCTTATGACATTGATTTCATGGCTGAGTGATATTCCATTGTGCCTAAGTACCACAACTTCTTTATCCATTTTTCGCTTTCCTGGGATATTGAAGGTGTACCGAAGTGGAGGTTCTTGGAAACAGAGCAGCCCTAAACTTTGGGGTGCCTGTGTCTTGTTGATTTTTAGGTTTCCCGATTTATACGCCCATGAGTGGAAGTGCCCTATGCTCTCTAAGCTGTGCTTATTACATGTTTCAGGACACACCGTACACTTCTCCAGAGTGGCTGTTGGCAATTTACAGCCCGCCCATCAGCGTAGCAAGGCTCCCATGTCTCCATGGCCTGTCCTGCATTTCTGGCTTTTACACTTTTTTCAGCATGGCCCTTTTGACCGATGGCAAGCGAGACTTCTTTGTAGCGCTGATTTGCCTTTCCGGCTTGCCTGGTTGGCCAAAAAGGGCGTATGCGTTTTTTCCTGAATATATTCAGGAAAAAACGCATACGCCCTTTTTGGCCAAGGGCATCATTGTCAACGCTTTGCCGCTTTTCATGTGCTTTCAAGGCGAGTCGAGTCTGCCTCCTGAAACCTGTTTCCTGCAATTCTGCCTTGCTTTCAAATCCTCCTCGTTGCCTTCCCTCAATATATTTGTGGACGAGAGTTATCATTTATAACTCTGCAGGTTTGTGAGTTGCAGTGCCCCTGAGCTCCATTTGTCAACTCGCTTTTTTGGGAGCTGGCCGCCAAAGCGCAGGATTGCTTCAGGCCGTATTCTGGTTCCGGGGGGCAGGCTGAGCCTGTGGTTCATTCTTCTTCCCGATGGGAAAATAGAGTGACCTGTGCCTGTCCCAACACCTAGAGCTAGTCTCTCATTGGTTCCCCCTCTTCCCGTTCATCCTCAGGCCAAATTGCGACCTGTATGAAACAGGAGGTTAAAGGTGCTGATTCTCCAAGTAGGGAGATTGTTAGTAGAGCGGCTGGCATGGCGAACCCGAGCACAAGGAGAGGAGAAATGAGGTGCGTTTGAGAAACCTTTCCCGATCACACGGTGTACCATCTTCTGGGTTTCCCACGCATGTTTTCGATGTAGGAAGATGCCCTTGAACCTGGAGATTTGGGACCCACGGCATGGGTACCACGCAGTATGACTTTAAAGGGTCTGCGTTTGCTCACCCAAGCTCACCAATCCTCTCAGCCCCAAGAGTGTCCAGCCTCATGTCTCATCCAGCTGTGGGTCTAGATATGGTCAATCCAGGTTGCATCAGAGCCCCTGAACGGATTTTGTAAGAATTTCTCTCTCTTTCGCTGTCTTTGTTTTATGGGGTTTTTTTTAAGTAATCTATTTTTATAATGGGGTTTAGCTGCTTTTCACTGCTGTGTTTATGCCGCTTTACACCCTCTTGATTCACTTCCAGAGAGAGATCAATACATAGGTTTTAAGACTCTTACTAGTCAGATATATTCTTGGGCGGTGAATAGGGGCTGTTGAGTCCAGTTCACTGAGCAGGGAGTAGGTCTTGTCTATTACGTATTTGGCTTGTGGAACGGTATCTGAGCTAATTTCAAACCCTTGTTTTATGCATCACCCCACCTCACCTTTCCCGTTAAGCAGCCATAGTGTGTTTTCTAACTGTGTGACTCTGTTCTGTTTTGTAATTCAGTTCAAGTGTAGCGATTTTGACATTCCCTCTATAAGTGATATCTTAGGATAAGTGTCTTTTTCTCTGTGACTTATTTCACTGAGAGTCATCGTACCTAAATCCACTCATCCTGCTGCTACTAGCCTTATGACATTGATTTCATGGCTGAGTGATATTCCATTGTGCCTAAGTACCACAACGTCTTTATCCATTTTTCGCTTTCCTGGGATATTGAAGGTGTACCGAAGTGGAGGTTCTTGGAAACAGAGCAGCCCTAAACTTTGGGGTGCCTGTGTCTTGTTGATTTTTAGGTTTCCCGATTTATACGCCCATGAGTGGAAGTGCCCTATGCTCTCTAAGCTGTGCTTATTACATGTTTCAGGACACACCGTACACTTCTCCAGAGTGGCTGTTGGCAATTTACAGCCCGCCCATCAGCGTAGCAAGGCTCCCATGTCTCCATGGCCTGTCCTGCATTTCTGGCTTTTACACTTTTTTCAGCATGGCCCTTTTGACCGATGGCAAGCGAGACTTCTTTGTAGCGCTGATTTGCCTTTCCGGCTTGCCTGGTTGGCCAAAAAGGGCGTATGCGTTTTTTCCTGAATATATTCAGGAAAAAACGCATACGCCCTTTTTGGCCAAGGGCATCATTGTCAACGCTTTGCCGCTTTTCATGTGCTTTCAAGGCGAGTCGAGTCTGCCTCCTGAAACCTGTTTCCTGCAATTCTGCCTTGCTTTCAAATCCTCCTCGTTGCCTTCCCTCAATATATTTGTGGACGAGAGTTATCATTTATAACTCTGCAGGTTTGTGAGTTGCAGTGCCCCTGAGCTCCATTTGTCAACTCGCTTTTTTGGGAGCTGGCCGCCAAAGCGCAGGATTGCTTCAGGCCGTATTCTGGTTCCGGGGGGCAGGCTGAGCCTGTGGTTCATTCTTCTTCCCGATGGGAAAATAGAGTGACCTGTGCCTGTCCCAACACCTAGAGCTAGTCTCTCATTGGTTCCCCCTCTTCCCGTTCATCCTCAGGCCAAATTGCGACCTGTATGAAACAGGAGGTTAAAGGTGCTGATTCTCCAAGTAGGGAGATTGTTAGTAGAGCGGCTGGAATGGCGAACCCGAGCACAAGGAGAGGAGAAATGAGGTGCGTTTGAGAAACCTTTCCCGATCACACGGTGTACCATCTTCTGGGTTTCCCACGCATGTTTTCGATGTAGGAAGATGCCCTTGAACCTGGAGATTTGGGACCCACGGCATGGGTACCACGCAGTATGACTTTAAAGGGTCTGCGTTTGCTCACCCAAGCTCACCAATCCTCTCAGCCCCAAGAGTGTCCAGCCTCATGTCTCATCCAGCTGTGGGTCTAGATATGGTCAATCCAGGTTGCATCAGAGCCCCTGAACGGATTTTGTAAGAATTTCTCTCTCTTTCGCTGTCTTTGTTTTATGGGTTTTTTTTTAAGTAATCTATTTTTATAATGGGGTTTAGCTGCTTTTCACTGCTGTGTTTATGCCGCTTTACACCCTCTTGATTCACTTCCAGAGAGAGATCAATACATAGGTTTTAAGACTCTTACTAGTCAGATATATTCTTGGGCGGTGAATAGGGGCTGTTGAGTCCAGTTCACTGAGCAGGGAGTAGGTCTTGTCTATTACGTATTTGGCTTGTGGAACGGTATCTGAGCTAATTTCAAACCCTTGTTTTATGCATCACCCCACCTCACCTTTCCCGTTAAGCAGCCATAGTGTGTTTTCTAACTGTGTGACTCTGTTCTGTTTTGTAATTCAGTTCAAGTGTAGCGATTTTGACATTCCCTCTATAAGTGATATCTTAGGATAAGTGTCTTTTTCTCTGTGACTTATTTCACTGAGAGTCATCGTACCTAAATCCACTCATCCTGCTGCTACTAGCCTTATGACATTGATTTCATGGCTGAGTGATATTCCATTGTGCCTAAGTACCACAACTTCTTTATCCATTTTTCGCTTTCCTGGGATATTGAAGGTGTACCGAAGTGGAGGTTCTTGGAAACAGAGCAGCCCTAAACTTTGGGGTGCCTGTGTCTTGTTGATTTTTAGGTTTCCCGATTTATACGCCCATGAGTGGAAGTGCCCTATGCTCTCTAAGCTGTGCTTATTACATGTTTCAGGACACACCGTACACTTCTCCAGAGTGTCTGTTGGCAATTTACAGCCCGCCCATCAGCGTAGCAAGGCTCCCATGTCTCCATGGCCTGTCCTGCATTTCTGGCTTTTACACTTTTTTCAGCATGGCCCTTTTGACCGATGGCAAGCGAGACTTCTTTGTAGCGCTGATTTGCCTTTCCGGCTTGCCTGGTTGGCCAAAAAGGGCGTATGCGTTTTTTCCTGAATATATTCAGGAAAAAACGCATACGCCCTTTTTGGCCAAGGGCATCATTGTCAACGCTTTGCCGCTTTTCATGTGCCTTCAAGGCGAGTCGAGTCTGCCTCCTGAAACCTGTTTCCTGCAATTCTGCCTTGCTTTCAAATCCTCCTCGTTGCCTTCCCTCAATATATTTGTGGACGAGAGTTATCATTTATAACTCTGCAGGTTTGTGAGTTGCAGTGCCCCTGAGCTCCATTTGTCAACTCGCTTTTTTGGGAGCTGGCCGCCAAAGCGCAGGATTGCTTCAGGCCGTATTCTGGTTCCGGGGGGCAGGCTGAGCCTGTGGTTCATTCTTCTTCCCGATGGGAAAATAGAGTGACCTGTGCCTGTCCCAACACCTAGAGCTAGTCTCTCATTGGTTCCCCCTCTTCCCGTTCATCCTCAGGCCAAATTGCGACCTGTATGAAACAGGAGGTTAAAGGTGCTGATTCTCCAAGTAGGGAGATTGTTAGTAGAGCGGCTGGCATGGCGAACCCGAGCACAAGGAGAGGAGAAATGAGGTGCGTTTGAGAAACCTTTCCCGATCACACGGTGTACCATCTTCTGGGTTTCCCACGCATGTTTTCGATGTAGGAAGATGCCCTTGAACCTGGAGATTTGGGACCCACGGCATGGGTACCACGCAGTATGACTTTAAAGGGTCTGCGTTTGCTCACCCAAGCTCACCAATCCTCTCAGCCCCAAGAGTGTCCAGCCTCATGTCTCATCCAGCTGTGGGTCTAGATATGGTCAATCCAGGTTGCATCAGAGCCCCTGAACGGATTTTGTAAGAATTTCTCTCTCTTTCGCTGTCTTTGTTTTATGGGGTTTTTTTTAAGTAATCTATTTTTATAATGGGGTTTAGCTGCTTTTCACTGCTGTGTTTATGCCGCTTTACACCCTCTTGATTCACTTCCAGAGAGAGATCAATACATAGGTTTTAAGACTCTTACTAGTCAGATATATTCTTGGGCGGTGAATAGGGGCTGTTGAGTCCAGTTCACTGAGCAGGGAGTAGGTCTTGTCTATTACGTATTTGGCTTGTGGAACGGTATCTGAGCTAATTTCAAACCCTTGTTTTATGCATCACCCCACCTCACCTTTCCCGTTAAGCAGCCATAGTGTGTTTTCTAACTGTGTGACTCTGTTCTGTTTTGTAATTCAGTTCAAGTGTAGCGATTTTGACATTCCCTCTATAAGTGATATCTTAGGATAAGTGTCTTTTTCTCTGTGACTTATTTCACTGAGAGTCATCGTACCTAAATCCACTCATCCTGCTGCTACTAGCCTTATGACATTGATTTCATGGCTGAGTGATATTCCATTGTGCCTAAGTACCACAACTTCTTTATCCATTTTTCGCTTTCCTGGGATATTGAAGGTGTACCGAAGTGGAGGTTCTTGGAAACAGAGCAGCCCTAAACTTTGGGGTGCCTGTGTCTTGTTGATTTTTAGGTTTCCCGATTTATACGCCCATGAGTGGAAGTGCCCTATGCTCTCTAAGCTGTGCTTATTACATGTTTCAGGACACACCGTACGCTTCTCCAGAGTGGCTGTTGGCAATTTACAGCCCGCCCATCAGCGTAGCAAGGCTCCCATGTCTCCATGGCCTGTCCTGCATTTCTGGTTTTTACACTTTTTTCAGCATGGCCCTTTTGACCGATGGCAAGCGAGACTTCTTTGTAGCGCTGATTTGCCTTTCCGGCTTGCCTGGTTGGCCAAAAAGGGCGTATGCGTTTTTTCCTGAATATATTCAGGAAAAAACGCATACGCCCTTTTTGGCCAAGGGCATCATTGTCAACGCTTTGCCGCTTTTCATGTGCCTTCAAGGCGAGTCGAGTCTGCCTCCTGAAACCTGTTTCCTGCAATTCTGCCTTGCTTTCAAATCCTCCTCGTTGCCTTCCCTCAATATATTTGTGGACGAGAGTTATCATTTATAACTCTGCAGGTTTGTGAGTTGCAGTGCCCCTGAGCTCCATTTGTCAACTCGCTTTTTTGGGAGCTGGCCGCCAAAGCGCAGGATTGCTTCAGGCCGTATTCTGGTTCCGGGGGGCAGGCTGAGCCTGTGGTTCATTCTTCTTCCCGATGGGAAAATAGAGTGACCTGTGCCTGTCCCAACACCTAGAGCTAGTCTCTCATTGGTTCCCCCTCTTCCCGTTCATCCTCAGGCCAAATTGCGACCTGTATGAAACAGGAGGTTAAAGGTGCTGATTCTCCAAGTAGGGAGATTGTTAGTAGAGCGGCTGGCATGGCGAACCCGAGCACAAGGAGAGGAGAAATGAGGTGCGTTTGAGAAACCTTTCCCGATCACACGGTGTACCATCTTCTGGGTTTCCCACGCATGTTTTCGATGTAGGAAGATGCCCTTGAACCTGGAGATTTGGGACCCACGGCATGGGTACCACGCAGTATGACTTTAAAGGGTCTGCGTTTGCTCACCCAAGCTCACCAATCCTCTCAGCCCCAAGAGTGTCCAGCCTCATGTCTCATCCAGCTGTGGGTCTAGATATGGTCAATCCAGGTTGCATCAGAGCCCCTGAACGGATTTTGTAAGAATTTCTCTCTCTTTCGCTGTCTTTGTTTTATGGGTTTTTTTTTAAGTAATCTATTTTTATAATGGGGTTTAGCTGCTTTTCACTGCTGTGTTTATGCCGCTTTACACCCTCTTGATTCACTTCCAGAGAGAGATCAATACATAGGTTTTAAGACTCTTACTAGTCAGATATATTCTTGGGCGGTGAATAGGGGCTGTTGAGTCCAGTTCACTGAGCAGGGAGTAGGTCTTGTCTATTACATATTTGGCTTGTGGAACGGTATCTGAGCTAATTTCAAACCCTTGTTTTATGCATCACCCCACCTCACCTTTCCCGTTAAGCAGCCATAGTGTGTTTTCTAACTGTGTGACTCTGTTCTGTTTTGTAATTCAGTTCAAGTGTAGCGATTTTGACATTCCCTCTATAAGTGATATCTTAGGATAAGTGTCTTTTTCTCTGTGACTTATTTCACTGAGAGTCATCGTACCTAAATCCACTCATCCTGCTGCTACTAGCCTTATGACATTGATTTCATGGCTGAGTGATATTCCATTGTGCCTAAGTACCACAACTTCTTTATCCATTTTTCGCTTTCCTGGGATATTGAAGGTGTACCGAAGTGGAGGTTCTTGGAAACAGAGCAGCCCTAAACTTTGGGGTGCCTGTGTCTTGTTGATTTTTAGGTTTCCCGATTTATACGCCCATGAGTGGAAGTGCCCTATGCTCTCTAAGCTGTGCTTATTACATGTTTCAGGACACACCGTACGCTTCTCCAGAGTGGCTGTTGGCAATTTACAGCCCGCCCATCAGCGTAGCAAGGCTCCCATGTCTCCATGGCCTGTCCTGCATTTCTGGCTTTTACACTTTTTTCAGCATGGCCCTTTTGACCGATGGCAAGCGAGACTTCTTTGTAGCGCTGATTTGCCTTTCCGGCTTGCCTGGTTGGCCAAAAAGGGCGTATGCGTTTTTTCCTGAATATATTCAGGAAAAAACGCATACGCCCTTTTTGGCCAAGGGCATCATTGTCAACGCTTTGCCGCTTTTCATGTGCTTTCAAGGCGAGTCGAGTCTGCCTCCTGAAACCTGTTTCCTGCAATTCTGCCTTGCTTTCAAATCCTCCTCGTTGCCTTCCCTCAATATATTTGTGGACGAGAGTTATCATTTATAACTCTGCAGGTTTGTGAGTTGCAGTGCCCCTGAGCTCCATTTGTCAACTCGCTTTTTTGGGAGCTGGCCGCCAAAGCGCAGGATTGCTTCAGGCCGTATTCTGGTTCCGGGGGGCAGGCTGAGCCTGTGGTTCATTCTTCTTCCCGATGGGAAAATAGAGTGACCTGTGCCTGTCCCAACACCTAGAGCTAGTCTCTCATTGGTTCCCCCTCTTCCCGTTCATCCTCAGGCCAAATTGCGACCTGTATGAAACAGGAGGTTAAAGGTGCTGATTCTCCAAGTAGGGAGATTGTTAGTAGAGCGGCTGGCATGGCGAACCCGAGCACAAGGAGAGGAGAAATGAGGTGCGTTTGAGAAACCTTTCCCGATCACACGGTGTACCATCTTCTGGGTTTCCCACGCATGTTTTCGATGTAGGAAGATGCCCTTGAACCTGGAGATTTGGGACCCACGGCATGGGTACCACGCAGTATGACTTTAAAGGGTCTGCGTTTGCTCACCCAAGCTCACCAATCCTCTCAGCCCCAAGAGTGTCCAGCCTCATGTCTCATCCAGCTGTGGGTCTAGATATGGTCAATCCAGGTTGCATCAGAGCCCCTGAACGGATTTTGTAAGAATTTCTCTCTCTTTCGCTGTCTTTGTTTTATGGGGTTTTTTTTAAGTAATCTATTTTTATAATGGGGTTTAGCTGCTTTTCACTGCTGTGTTTATGCCGCTTTACACCCTCTTGATTCACTTCCAGAGAGAGATCAATACATAGGTTTTAAGACTCTTACTAGTCAGATATATTCTTGGGCGGTGAATAGGGGCTGTTGAGTCCAGTTCACTGAGCAGGGAGTAGGTCTTGTCTATTACGTATTTGGCTTGTGGAACGGTATCTGAGCTAATTTCAAACCCTTGTTTTATGCATCACCCCACCTCACCTTTCCCGTTAAGCAGCCATAGTGTGTTTTCTAACTGTGTGACTCTGTTCTGTTTTGTAATTCAGTTCAAGTGTAGCGATTTTGACATTCCCTCTATAAGTGATATCTTAGGATAAGTGTCTTTTTCTCTGTGACTTATTTCACTGAGAGTCATCGTACCTAAATCCACTCATCCTGCTGCTACTAGCCTTATGACATTGATTTCATGGCTGAGTGATATTCCATTGTGCCTAAGTACCACAACGTCTTTATCCATTTTTCGCTTTCCTGGGATATTGAAGGTGTACCGAAGTGGAGGTTCTTGGAAACAGAGCAGCCCTAAACTTTGGGGTGCCTGTGTCTTGTTGATTTTTAGGTTTCCCGATTTATACGCCCATGAGTGGAAGTGCCCTATGCTCTCTAAGCTGTGCTTATTACATGTTTCAGGACACACCGTACACTTCTCCAGAGTGGCTGTTGGCAATTTACAGCCCGCCCATCAGCGTAGCAAGGCTCCCATGTCTCCATGGCCTGTCCTGCATTTCTGGCTTTTACACTTTTTTCAGCATGGCCCTTTTGACCGATGGCAAGCGAGACTTCTTTGTAGCGCTGATTTGCCTTTCCGGCTTGCCTGGTTGGCCAAAAAGGGCGTATGCGTTTTTTCCTGAATATATTCAGGAAAAAACGCATACGCCCTTTTTGGCCAAGGGCATCATTGTCAACGCTTTGCCGCTTTTCATGTGCTTTCAAGGCGAGTCGAGTCTGCCTCCTGAAACCTGTTTCCTGCAATTCTGCCTTGCTTTCAAATCCTCCTCGTTGCCTTCCCTCAATATATTTGTGGACGAGAGTTATCATTTATAACTCTGCAGGTTTGTGAGTTGCAGTGCCCCTGAGCTCCATTTGTCAACTCGCTTTTTTGGGAGCTGGCCGCCAAAGCGCAGGATTGCTTCAGGCCGTATTCTGGTTCCGGGGGGCAGGCTGAGCCTGTGGTTCATTCTTCTTCCCGATGGGAAAATAGAGTGACCTGTGCCTGTCCCAACACCTAGAGCTAGTCTCTCATTGGTTCCCCCTCTTCCCGTTCATCCTCAGGCCAAATTGCGACCTGTATGAAACAGGAGGTTAAAGGTGCTGATTCTCCAAGTAGGGAGATTGTTAGTAGAGCGGCTGGAATGGCGAACCCGAGCACAAGGAGAGGAGAAATGAGGTGCGTTTGAGAAACCTTTCCCGATCACACGGTGTACCATCTTCTGGGTTTCCCACGCATGTTTTCGATGTAGGAAGATGCCCTTGAACCTGGAGATTTGGGACCCACGGCATGGGTACCACGCAGTATGACTTTAAAGGGTCTGCGTTTGCTCACCCAAGCTCACCAATCCTCTCAGCCCCAAGAGTGTCCAGCCTCATGTCTCATCCAGCTGTGGGTCTAGATATGGTCAATCCAGGTTGCATCAGAGCCCCTGAACGGATTTTGTAAGAATTTCTCTCTCTTTCGCTGTCTTTGTTTTATGGGTTTTTTTTTAAGTAATCTATTTTTATAATGGGGTTTAGCTGCTTTTCACTGCTGTGTTTATGCCGCTTTACACCCTCTTGATTCACTTCCAGAGAGAGATCAATACATAGGTTTTAAGACTCTTACTAGTCAGATATATTCTTGGGCGGTGAATAGGGGCTGTTGAGTCCAGTTCACTGAGCAGGGAGTAGGTCTTGTCTATTACGTATTTGGCTTGTGGAACGGTATCTGAGCTAATTTCAAACCCTTGTTTTATGCATCACCCCACCTCACCTTTCCCGTTAAGCAGCCATAGTGTGTTTTCTAACTGTGTGACTCTGTTCTGTTTTGTAATTCAGTTCAAGTGTAGCGATTTTGACATTCCCTCTATAAGTGATATCTTAGGATAAGTGTCTTTTTCTCTGTGACTTATTTCACTGAGAGTCATCGTACCTAAATCCACTCATCCTGCTGCTACTAGCCTTATGACATTGATTTCATGGCTGAGTGATATTCCATTGTGCCTAAGTACCACAACTTCTTTATCCATTTTTCGCTTTCCTGGGATATTGAAGGTGTACCGAAGTGGAGGTTCTTGGAAACAGAGCAGCCCTAAACTTTGGGGTGCCTGTGTCTTGTTGATTTTTAGGTTTCCCGATTTATACGCCCATGAGTGGAAGTGCCCTATGCTCTCTAAGCTGTGCTTATTACATGTTTCAGGACACACCGTACACTTCTCCAGAGTGTCTGTTGGCAATTTACAGCCCGCCCATCAGCGTAGCAAGGCTCCCATGTCTCCATGGCCTGTCCTGCATTTCTGGCTTTTACACTTTTTTCAGCATGGCCCTTTTGACCGATGGCAAGCGAGACTTCTTTGTAGCGCTGATTTGCCTTTCCGGCTTGCCTGGTTGGCCAAAAAGGGCGTATGCGTTTTTTCCTGAATATATTCAGGAAAAAACGCATACGCCCTTTTTGGCCAAGGGCATCATTGTCAACGCTTTGCCGCTTTTCATGTGCCTTCAAGGCGAGTCGAGTCTGCCTCCTGAAACCTGTTTCCTGCAATTCTGCCTTGCTTTCAAATCCTCCTCGTTGCCTTCCCTCAATATATTTGTGGACGAGAGTTATCATTTATAACTCTGCAGGTTTGTGAGTTGCAGTGCCCCTGAGCTCCATTTGTCAACTCGCTTTTTTGGGAGCTGGCCGCCAAAGCGCAGGATTGCTTCAGGCCGTATTCTGGTTCCGGGGGGCAGGCTGAGCCTGTGGTTCATTCTTCTTCCCGATGGGAAAATAGAGTGACCTGTGCCTGTCCCAACACCTAGAGCTAGTCTCTCATTGGTTCCCCCTCTTCCCGTTCATCCTCAGGCCAAATTGCGACCTGTATGAAACAGGAGGTTAAAGGTGCTGATTCTCCAAGTAGGGAGATTGTTAGTAGAGCGGCTGGCATGGCGAACCCGAGCACAAGGAGAGGAGAAATGAGGTGCGTTTGAGAAACCTTTCCCGATCACACGGTGTACCATCTTCTGGGTTTCCCACGCATGTTTTCGATGTAGGAAGATGCCCTTGAACCTGGAGATTTGGGACCCACGGCATGGGTACCACGCAGTATGACTTTAAAGGGTCTGCGTTTGCTCACCCAAGCTCACCAATCCTCTCAGCCCCAAGAGTGTCCAGCCTCATGTCTCATCCAGCTGTGGGTCTAGATATGGTCAATCCAGGTTGCATCAGAGCCCCTGAACGGATTTTGTAAGAATTTCTCTCTCTTTCGCTGTCTTTGTTTTATGGGGTTTTTTTTAAGTAATCTATTTTTATAATGGGGTTTAGCTGCTTTTCACTGCTGTGTTTATGCCGCTTTACACCCTCTTGATTCACTTCCAGAGAGAGATCAATACATAGGTTTTAAGACTCTTACTAGTCAGATATATTCTTGGGCGGTGAATAGGGGCTGTTGAGTCCAGTTCACTGAGCAGGGAGTAGGTCTTGTCTATTACGTATTTGGCTTGTGGAACGGTATCTGAGCTAATTTCAAACCCTTGTTTTATGCATCACCCCACCTCACCTTTCCCGTTAAGCAGCCATAGTGTGTTTTCTAACTGTGTGACTCTGTTCTGTTTTGTAATTCAGTTCAAGTGTAGCGATTTTGACATTCCCTCTATAAGTGATATCTTAGGATAAGTGTCTTTTTCTCTGTGACTTATTTCACTGAGAGTCATCGTACCTAAATCCACTCATCCTGCTGCTACTAGCCTTATGACATTGATTTCATGGCTGAGTGATATTCCATTGTGCCTAAGTACCACAACTTCTTTATCCATTTTTCGCTTTCCTGGGATATTGAAGGTGTACCGAAGTGGAGGTTCTTGGAAACAGAGCAGCCCTAAACTTTGGGGTGCCTGTGTCTTGTTGATTTTTAGGTTTCCCGATTTATACGCCCATGAGTGGAAGTGCCCTATGCTCTCTAAGCTGTGCTTATTACATGTTTCAGGACACACCGTACGCTTCTCCAGAGTGGCTGTTGGCAATTTACAGCCCGCCCATCAGCGTAGCAAGGCTCCCATGTCTCCATGGCCTGTCCTGCATTTCTGGTTTTTACACTTTTTTCAGCATGGCCCTTTTGACCGATGGCAAGCGAGACTTCTTTGTAGCGCTGATTTGCCTTTCCGGCTTGCCTGGTTGGCCAAAAAGGGCGTATGCGTTTTTTCCTGAATATATTCAGGAAAAAACGCATACGCCCTTTTTGGCCAAGGGCATCATTGTCAACGCTTTGCCGCTTTTCATGTGCCTTCAAGGCGAGTCGAGTCTGCCTCCTGAAACCTGTTTCCTGCAATTCTGCCTTGCTTTCAAATCCTCCTCGTTGCCTTCCCTCAATATATTTGTGGACGAGAGTTATCATTTATAACTCTGCAGGTTTGTGAGTTGCAGTGCCCCTGAGCTCCATTTGTCAACTCGCTTTTTTGGGAGCTGGCCGCCAAAGCGCAGGATTGCTTCAGGCCGTATTCTGGTTCCGGGGGGCAGGCTGAGCCTGTGGTTCATTCTTCTTCCCGATGGGAAAATAGAGTGACCTGTGCCTGTCCCAACACCTAGAGCTAGTCTCTCATTGGTTCCCCCTCTTCCCGTTCATCCTCAGGCCAAATTGCGACCTGTATGAAACAGGAGGTTAAAGGTGCTGATTCTCCAAGTAGGGAGATTGTTAGTAGAGCGGCTGGCATGGCGAACCCGAGCACAAGGAGAGGAGAAATGAGGTGCGTTTGAGAAACCTTTCCCGATCACACGGTGTACCATCTTCTGGGTTTCCCACGCATGTTTTCGATGTAGGAAGATGCCCTTGAACCTGGAGATTTGGGACCCACGGCATGGGTACCACGCAGTATGACTTTAAAGGGTCTGCGTTTGCTCACCCAAGCTCACCAATCCTCTCAGCCCCAAGAGTGTCCAGCCTCATGTCTCATCCAGCTGTGGGTCTAGATATGGTCAATCCAGGTTGCATCAGAGCCCCTGAACGGATTTTGTAAGAATTTCTCTCTCTTTCGCTGTCTTTGTTTTATGGGTTTTTTTTTAAGTAATCTATTTTTATAATGGGGTTTAGCTGCTTTTCACTGCTGTGTTTATGCCGCTTTACACCCTCTTGATTCACTTCCAGAGAGAGATCAATACATAGGTTTTAAGACTCTTACTAGTCAGATATATTCTTGGGCGGTGAATAGGGGCTGTTGAGTCCAGTTCACTGAGCAGGGAGTAGGTCTTGTCTATTACATATTTGGCTTGTGGAACGGTATCTGAGCTAATTTCAAACCCTTGTTTTATGCATCACCCCACCTCACCTTTCCCGTTAAGCAGCCATAGTGTGTTTTCTAACTGTGTGACTCTGTTCTGTTTTGTAATTCAGTTCAAGTGTAGCGATTTTGACATTCCCTCTATAAGTGATATCTTAGGATAAGTGTCTTTTTCTCTGTGACTTATTTCACTGAGAGTCATCGTACCTAAATCCACTCATCCTGCTGCTACTAGCCTTATGACATTGATTTCATGGCTGAGTGATATTCCATTGTGCCTAAGTACCACAACTTCTTTATCCATTTTTCGCTTTCCTGGGATATTGAAGGTGTACCGAAGTGGAGGTTCTTGGAAACAGAGCAGCCCTAAACTTTGGGGTGCCTGTGTCTTGTTGATTTTTAGGTTTCCCGATTTATACGCCCATGAGTGGAAGTGCCCTATGCTCTCTAAGCTGTGCTTATTACATGTTTCAGGACACACCGTACGCTTCTCCAGAGTGGCTGTTGGCAATTTACAGCCCGCCCATCAGCGTAGCAAGGCTCCCATGTCTCCATGGCCTGTCCTGCATTTCTCGTTTTTACACTTTTTTCAGCATGGCCCTTTTGACCGATGGCAAGCGAGACTTCTTTGTAGCGCTGATTTGCCTTTCCGGCTTGCCTGGTTGGCCAAAAAGGGCGTATGCGT
This sequence comes from Eubalaena glacialis, assembly GCF_028564815.1. Taxonomy (NCBI): domain Eukaryota; kingdom Metazoa; phylum Chordata; class Mammalia; order Artiodactyla; family Balaenidae; genus Eubalaena; species Eubalaena glacialis. The sequence continues at coordinate 54,675 of NW_026871509.1, forward strand.
TTTTTCCTGAATATATTCAGGAAAAAACGCATACGCCCTTTTTGGCCAAGGGCATCATTGTCAACGCTTTGCCGCTTTTCATGTGCCTTCAAGGCGAGTCGAGTCTGCCTCCTGAAACCTGTTTCCTGCAATTCTGCCTTGCTTTCAAATCCTCCTCGTTGCCTTCCCTCAATATATTTGTGGACGAGAGTTATCATTTATAACTCTGCAGGTTTGTGAGTTGCAGTGCCCCTGAGCTCCATTTGTCAACTCGCTTTTTTGGGAGCTGGCCGCCAAAGCGCAGGATTGCTTCAGGCCGTATTCTGGTTCCGGGGGGCAGGCTGAGCCTGTGGTTCATTCTTCTTCCCGATGGGAAAATAGAGTGACCTGTGCCTGTCCCAACACCTAGAGCTAGTCTCTCATTGGTTCCCCCTCTTCCCGTTCATCCTCAGGCCAAATTGCGACCTGTATGAAACAGGAGGTTAAAGGTGCTGATTCTCCAAGTAGGGAGATTGTTAGTAGAGCGGCTGGAATGGCGAACCCGAGCACAAGGAGAGGAGAAATGAGGTGCGTTTGAGAAACCTTTCCCGATCACACGGTGTACCATCTTCTGGGTTTCCCACGCATGTTTTCGATGTAGGAAGATGCCCTTGAACCTGGAGATTTGGGACCCACGGCATGGGTACCACGCAGTATGACTTTAAAGGGTCTGCGTTTGCTCACCCAAGCTCACCAATCCTCTCAGCCCCAAGAGTGTCCAGCCTCATGTCTCATCCAGCTGTGGGTCTAGATATGGTCAATCCAGGTTGCATCAGAGCCCCTGAACGGATTTTGTAAGAATTTCTCTCTCTTTCGCTGTCTTTGTTTTATGGGGTTTTTTTTAAGTAATCTATTTTTATAATGGGGTTTAGCTGCTTTTCACTGCTGTGTTTATGCCGCTTTACACCCTCTTGATTCACTTCCAGAGAGAGATCAATACATAGGTTTTAAGACTCTTACTAGTCAGATATATTCTTGGGCGGTGAATAGGGGCTGTTGAGTCCAGTTCACTGAGCAGGGAGTAGGTCTTGTCTATTACGTATTTGGCTTGTGGAACGGTATCTGAGCTAATTTCAAACCCTTGTTTTATGCATCACCCCACCTCACCTTTCCCGTTAAGCAGCCATAGTGTGTTTTCTAACTGTGTGACTCTGTTCTGTTTTGTAATTCAGTTCAAGTGTAGCGATTTTGACATTCCCTCTATAAGTGATATCTTAGGATAAGTGTCTTTTTCTCTGTGACTTATTTCACTGAGAGTCATCGTACCTAAATCCACTCATCCTGCTGCTACTAGCCTTATGACATTGATTTCATGGCTGAGTGATATTCCATTGTGCCTAAGTACCACAACTTCTTTATCCATTTTTCGCTTTCCTGGGATATTGAAGGTGTACCGAAGTGGAGGTTCTTGGAAACAGAGCAGCCCTAAACTTTGGGGTGCCTGTGTCTTGTTGATTTTTAGGTTTCCCGATTTATACGCCCATGAGTGGAAGTGCCCTATGCTCTCTAAGCTGTGCTTATTACATGTTTCAGGACACACCGTACACTTCTCCAGAGTGGCTGTTGGCAATTTACAGCCCGCCCATCAGCGTAGCAAGGCTCCCATGTCTCCATGGCCTGTCCTGCATTTCTGGCTTTTACACTTTTTTCAGCATGGCCCTTTTGACCGATGGCAAGCGAGACTTCTTTGTAGCGCTGATTTGCCTTTCCGGCTTGCCTGGTTGGCCAAAAAGGGCGTATGCGTTTTTTCCTGAATATATTCAGGAAAAAACGCATACGCCCTTTTTGGCCAAGGGCATCATTGTCAACGCTTTGCCGCTTTTCATGTGCCTTCAAGGCGAGTCGAGTCTGCCTCCTGAAACCTGTTTCCTGCAATTCTGCCTTGCTTTCAAATCCTCCTCGTTGCCTTCCCTCAATATATTTGTGGACGAGAGTTATCATTTATAACTCTGCAGGTTTGTGAGTTGCAGTGCCCCTGAGCTCCATTTGTCAACTCGCTTTTTTGGGAGCTGGCCGCCAAAGCGCAGGATTGCTTCAGGCCGTATTCTGGTTCCGGGGGGCAGGCTGAGCCTGTGGTTCATTCTTCTTCCCGATGGGAAAATAGAGTGACCTGTGCCTGTCCCAACACCTAGAGCTAGTCTCTCATTGGTTCCCCCTCTTCCCGTTCATCCTCAGGCCAAATTGCGACCTGTATGAAACAGGAGGTTAAAGGTGCTGATTCTCCAAGTAGGGAGATTGTTAGTAGAGCGGCTGGAATGGCGAACCCGAGCACAAGGAGAGGAGAAATGAGGTGCGTTTGAGAAACCTTTCCCGATCACACGGTGTACCATCTTCTGGGTTTCCCACGCATGTTTTCGATGTAGGAAGATGCCCTTGAACCTGGAGATTTGGGACCCACGGCATGGGTACCACGCAGTATGACTTTAAAGGGTCTGCGTTTGCTCACCCAAGCTCACCAATCCTCTCAGCCCCAAGAGTGTCCAGCCTCATGTCTCATCCAGCTGTGGGTCTAGATATGGTCAATCCAGGTTGCATCAGAGCCCCTGAACGGATTTTGTAAGAATTTCTCTCTCTTTCGCTGTCTTTGTTTTATGGGGTTTTTTTTAAGTAATCTATTTTTATAATGGGGTTTAGCTGCTTTTCACTGCTGTGTTTATGCCGCTTTACACCCTCTTGATTCACTTCCAGAGAGAGATCAATACATAGGTTTTAAGACTCTTACTAGTCAGATATATTCTTGGGCGGTGAATAGGGGCTGTTGAGTCCAGTTCACTGAGCAGGGAGTAGGTCTTGTCTATTACGTATTTGGCTTGTGGAACGGTATCTGAGCTAATTTCAAACCCTTGTTTTATGCATCACCCCACCTCACCTTTCCCGTTAAGCAGCCATAGTGTGTTTTCTAACTGTGTGACTCTGTTCTGTTTTGTAATTCAGTTCAAGTGTAGCGATTTTGACATTCCCTCTATAAGTGATATCTTAGGATAAGTGTCTTTTTCTCTGTGACTTATTTCACTGAGAGTCATCGTACCTAAATCCACTCATCCTGCTGCTACTAGCCTTATGACATTGATTTCATGGCTGAGTGATATTCCATTGTGCCTAAGTACCACAACTTCTTTATCCATTTTTCGCTTTCCTGGGATATTGAAGGTGTACCGAAGTGGAGGTTCTTGGAAACAGAGCAGCCCTAAACTTTGGGGTGCCTGTGTCTTGTTGATTTTTAGGTTTCCCGATTTATACGCCCATGAGTGGAAGTGCCCTATGCTCTCTAAGCTGTGCTTATTACATGTTTCAGGACACACCGTACGCTTCTCCAGAGTGTCTGTTGGCAATTTACAGCCCGCCCATCAGCGTAGCAAGGCTCCCATGTCTCCATGGCCTGTCCTGCATTTCTGGCTTTTACACTTTTTTCAGCATGGCCCTTTTGACCGATGGCAAGCGAGACTTCTTTGTAGCGCTGATTTGCCTTTCCGGCTTGCCTGGTTGGCCAAAAAGGGCGTATGCGTTTTTTCCTGAATATATTCAGGAAAAAACGCATACGCCCTTTTTGGCCAAGGGCATCATTGTCAACGCTTTGCCGCTTTTCATGTGCTTTCAAGGCGAGTCGAGTCTGCCTCCTGAAACCTGTTTCCTGCAATTCTGCCTTGCTTTCAAATCCTCCTCGTTGCCTTCCCTCAATATATTTGTGGACGAGAGTTATCATTTATAACTCTGCAGGTTTGTGAGTTGCAGTGCCCCTGAGCTCCATTTGTCAACTCGCTTTTTTGGGAGCTGGCCGCCAAAGCGCAGGATTGCTTCAGGCCGTATTCTGGTTCCGGGGGGCAGGCTGAGCCTGTGGTTCATTCTTCTTCCTGATGGGAAAATAGAGTGACCTGTGCCTGTCCCAACACCTAGAGCTAGTCTCTCATTGGTTCCCCCTCTTCCCGTTCATCCTCAGGCCAAATTGCGACCTGTATGAAACAGGAGGTTAAAGGTGCTGATTCTCCAAGTAGGGAGATTGTTAGTAGAGCGGCTGGAATGGCGAACCCGAGCACAAGGAGAGGAGAAATGAGGTGCGTTTGAGAAACCTTTCCCGATCACACGGTGTACCATCTTCTGGGTTTCCCACGCATGTTTTCGATGTAGGAAGATGCCCTTGAACCTGGAGATTTGGGACCCACGGCATGGGTACCACGCAGTATGACTTTAAAGGGTCTGCGTTTGCTCACCCAAGCTCACCAATCCTCTCAGCCCCAAGAGTGTCCAGCCTCATGTCTCATCCAGCTGTGGGTCTAGATATGGTCAATCCAGGTTGCATCAGAGCCCCTGAACGGATTTTGTAAGAATTTCTCTCTCTTTCGCTGTCTTTGTTTTATGGGTTTTTTTTTAAGTAATCTATTTTTATAATGGGGTTTAGCTGCTTTTCACTGCTGTGTTTATGCCGCTTTACACCCTCTTGATTCACTTCCAGAGAGAGATCAATACATAGGTTTTAAGACTCTTACTAGTCAGATATATTCTTGGGCGGTGAATAGGGGCTGTTGAGTCCAGTTCACTGAGCAGGGAGTAGGTCTTGTCTATTACGTATTTGGCTTGTGGAACGGTATCTGAGCTAATTTCAAACCCTTGTTTTATGCATCACCCCACCTCACCTTTCCCGTTAAGCAGCCATAGTGTGTTTTCTAACTGTGTGACTCTGTTCTGTTTTGTAATTCAGTTCAAGTGTAGCGATTTTGACATTCCCTCTATAAGTGATATCTTAGGATAAGTGTCTTTTTCTCTGTGACTTATTTCACTGAGAGTCATCGTACCTAAATCCACTCATCCTGCTGCTACTAGCCTTATGACATTGATTTCATGGCTGAGTGATATTCCATTGTGCCTAAGTACCACAACTTCTTTATCCATTTTTCGCTTTCCTGGGATATTGAAGGTGTACCGAAGTGGAGGTTCTTGGAAACAGAGCAGCCCTAAACTTTGGGGTGCCTGTGTCTTGTTGATTTTTAGGTTTCCCGATTTATACGCCCATGAGTGGAAGTGCCCTATGCTCTCTAAGCTGTGCTTATTACATGTTTCAGGACACACCGTACACTTCTCCAGAGTGGCTGTTGGCAATTTACAGCCCGCCCATCAGCGTAGCAAGGCTCCCATGTCTCCATGGCCTGTCCTGCATTTCTGGTTTTTACACTTTTTTCAGCATGGCCCTTTTGACCGATGGCAAGCGAGACTTCTTTGTAGCGCTGATTTGCCTTTCCGGCTTGCCTGGTTGGCCAAAAAGGGCGTATGCGTTTTTTCCTGAATATATTCAGGAAAAAACGCATACGCCCTTTTTGGCCAAGGGCATCATTGTCAACGCTTTGCCGCTTTTCATGTGCCTTCAAGGCGAGTCGAGTCTGCCTCCTGAAACCTGTTTCCTGCAATTCTGCCTTGCTTTCAAATCCTCCTCGTTGCCTTCCCTCAATATATTTGTGGACGAGAGTTATCATTTATAACTCTGCAGGTTTGTGAGTTGCAGTGCCCCTGAGCTCCATTTGTCAACTCGCTTTTTTGGGAGCTGGCCGCCAAAGCGCAGGATTGCTTCAGGCCGTATTCTGGTTCCGGGGGGCAGGCTGAGCCTGTGGTTCATTCTTCTTCCCGATGGGAAAATAGAGTGACCTGTGCCTGTCCCAACACCTAGAGCTAGTCTCTCATTGGTTCCCCCTCTTCCGGTTCATCCTCAGGCCAAATTGCGACCTGTATGAAACAGGAGGTTAAAGGTGCTGATTCTCCAAGTAGGGAGATTGTTAGTAGAGCGGCTGGAATGGCGAACCCGAGCACAAGGAGAGGAGAAATGAGGTGCGTTTGAGAAACCTTTCCCGATCACACGGTGTACCATCTTCTGGGTTTCCCACGCATGTTTTCGATGTAGGAAGATGCCCTTGAACCTGGAGATTTGGGACCCACGGCATGGGTACCACGCAGTATGACTTTAAAGGGTCTGCGTTTGCTCACCCAAGCTCACCAATCCTCTCAGCCCCAAGAGTGTCCAGCCTCATGTCTCATCCAGCTGTGGGTCTAGATATGGTCAATCCAGGTTGCATCAGAGCCCCTGAACGGATTTTGTAAGAATTTCTCTCTCTTTCGCTGTCTTTGTTTTATGGGGTTTTTTTTAAGTAATCTATTTTTATAATGGGGTTTAGCTGCTTTTCACTGCTGTGTTTATGCCGCTTTACACCCTCTTGATTCACTTCCAGAGAGAGATCAATACATAGGTTTTAAGACTCTTACTAGTCAGATATATTCTTGGGCGGTGAATAGGGGCTGTTGAGTCCAGTTCACTGAGCAGGGAGTAGGTCTTGTCTATTACGTATTTGGCTTGTGGAACGGTATCTGAGCTAATTTCAAACCCTTGTTTTATGCATCACCCCACCTCACCTTTCCCGTTAAGCAGCCATAGTGTGTTTTCTAACTGTGTGACTCTGTTCTGTTTTGTAATTCAGTTCAAGTGTAGCGATTTTGACATTCCCTCTATAAGTGATATCTTAGGATAAGTGTCTTTTTCTCTGTGACTTATTTCACTGAGAGTCATCGTACCTAAATCCACTCATCCTGCTGCTACTAGCCTTATGACATTGATTTCATGGCTGAGTGATATTCCATTGTGCCTAAGTACCACAACTTCTTTATCCATTTTTCGCTTTCCTGGGATATTGAAGGTGTACCGAAGTGGAGGTTCTTGGAAACAGAGCAGCCCTAAACTTTGGGGTGCCTGTGTCTTGTTGATTTTTAGGTTTCCCGATTTATACGCCCATGAGTGGAAGTGCCCTATGCTCTCTAAGCTGTGCTTATTACATGTTTCAGGACACACCGTACGCTTCTCCAGAGTGTCTGTTGGCAATTTACAGCCCGCCCATCAGCGTAGCAAGGCTCCCATGTCTCCATGGCCTGTCCTGCATTTCTGGCTTTTACACTTTTTTCAGCATGGCCCTTTTGACCGATGGCAAGCGAGACTTCTTTGTAGCGCTGATTTGCCTTTCCGGCTTGCCTGGTTGGCCAAAAAGGGCGTATGCGTTTTTTCCTGAATATATTCAGGAAAAAACGCATACGCCCTTTTTGGCCAAGGGCATCATTGTCAACGCTTTGCCGCTTTTCATGTGCTTTCAAGGCGAGTCGAGTCTGCCTCCTGAAACCTGTTTCCTGCAATTCTGCCTTGCTTTCAAATCCTCCTCGTTGCCTTCCCTCAATATATTTGTGGACGAGAGTTATCATTTATAACTCTGCAGGTTTGTGAGTTGCAGTGCCCCTGAGCTCCATTTGTCAACTCGCTTTTTTGGGAGCTGGCCGCCAAAGCGCAGGATTGCTTCAGGCCGTATTCTGGTTCCGGGGGGCAGGCTGAGCCTGTGGTTCATTCTTCTTCCTGATGGGAAAATAGAGTGACCTGTGCCTGTCCCAACACCTAGAGCTAGTCTCTCATTGGTTCCCCCTCTTCCCGTTCATCCTCAGGCCAAATTGCGACCTGTATGAAACAGGAGGTTAAAGGTGCTGATTCTCCAAGTAGGGAGATTGTTAGTAGAGCGGCTGGAATGGCGAACCCGAGCACAAGGAGAGGAGAAATGAGGTGCGTTTGAGAAACCTTTCCCGATCACACGGTGTACCATCTTCTGGGTTTCCCACGCATGTTTTCGATGTAGGAAGATGCCCTTGAACCTGGAGATTTGGGACCCACGGCATGGGTACCACGCAGTATGACTTTAAAGGGTCTGCGTTTGCTCACCCAAGCTCACCAATCCTCTCAGCCCCAAGAGTGTCCAGCCTCATGTCTCATCCAGCTGTGGGTCTAGATATGGTCAATCCAGGTTGCATCAGAGCCCCTGAACGGATTTTGTAAGAATTTCTCTCTCTTTCGCTGTCTTTGTTTTATGGGTTTTTTTTTAAGTAATCTATTTTTATAATGGGGTTTAGCTGCTTTTCACTGCTGTGTTTATGCCGCTTTACACCCTCTTGATTCACTTCCAGAGAGAGATCAATACATAGGTTTTAAGACTCTTACTAGTCAGATATATTCTTGGGCGGTGAATAGGGGCTGTTGAGTCCAGTTCACTGAGCAGGGAGTAGGTCTTGTCTATTACGTATTTGGCTTGTGGAACGGTATCTGAGCTAATTTCAAACCCTTGTTTTATGCATCACCCCACCTCACCTTTCCCGTTAAGCAGCCATAGTGTGTTTTCTAACTGTGTGACTCTGTTCTGTTTTGTAATTCAGTTCAAGTGTAGCGATTTTGACATTCCCTCTATAAGTGATATCTTAGGATAAGTGTCTTTTTCTCTGTGACTTATTTCACTGAGAGTCATCGTACCTAAATCCACTCATCCTGCTGCTACTAGCCTTATGACATTGATTTCATGGCTGAGTGATATTCCATTGTGCCTAAGTACCACAACTTCTTTATCCATTTTTCGCTTTCCTGGGATATTGAAGGTGTACCGAAGTGGAGGTTCTTGGAAACAGAGCAGCCCTAAACTTTGGGGTGCCTGTGTCTTGTTGATTTTTAGGTTTCCCGATTTATACGCCCATGAGTGGAAGTGCCCTATGCTCTCTAAGCTGTGCTTATTACATGTTTCAGGACACACCGTACACTTCTCCAGAGTGGCTGTTGGCAATTTACAGCCCGCCCATCAGCGTAGCAAGGCTCCCATGTCTCCATGGCCTGTCCTGCATTTCTGGTTTTTACACTTTTTTCAGCATGGCCCTTTTGACCGATGGCAAGCGAGACTTCTTTGTAGCGCTGATTTGCCTTTCCGGCTTGCCTGGTTGGCCAAAAAGGGCGTATGCGTTTTTTCCTGAATATATTCAGGAAAAAACGCATACGCCCTTTTTGGCCAAGGGCATCATTGTCAACGCTTTGCCGCTTTTCATGTGCCTTCAAGGCGAGTCGAGTCTGCCTCCTGAAACCTGTTTCCTGCAATTCTGCCTTGCTTTCAAATCCTCCTCGTTGCCTTCCCTCAATATATTTGTGGACGAGAGTTATCATTTATAACTCTGCAGGTTTGTGAGTTGCAGTGCCCCTGAGCTCCATTTGTCAACTCGCTTTTTTGGGAGCTGGCCGCCAAAGCGCAGGATTGCTTCAGGCCGTATTCTGGTTCCGGGGGGCAGGCTGAGCCTGTGGTTCATTCTTCTTCCCGATGGGAAAATAGAGTGACCTGTGCCTGTCCCAACACCTAGAGCTAGTCTCTCATTGGTTCCCCCTCTTCCCGTTCATCCTCAGGCCAAATTGCGACCTGTATGAAACAGGAGGTTAAAGGTGCTGATTCTCCAAGTAGGGAGATTGTTAGTAGAGCGGCTGGCATGGCGAACCCGAGCACAAGGAGAGGAGAAATGAGGTGCGTTTGAGAAACCTTTCCCGATCACACGGTGTACCATCTTCTGGGTTTCCCACGCATGTTTTCGATGTAGGAAGATGCCCTTGAACCTGGAGATTTGGGACCCACGGCATGGGTACCACGCAGTATGACTTTAAAGGGTCTGCGTTTGCTCACCCAAGCTCACCAATCCTCTCAGCCCCAAGAGTGTCCAGCCTCATGTCTCATCCAGCTGTGGGTCTAGATATGGTCAATCCAGGTTGCATCAGAGCCCCTGAACGGATTTTGTAAGAATTTCTCTCTCTTTCGCTGTCTTTGTTTTATGGGGTTTTTTTTAAGTAATCTATTTTTATAATGGGGTTTAGCTGCTTTTCACTGCTGTGTTTATGCCGCTTTACACCCTCTTGATTCACTTCCAGAGAGAGATCAATACATAGGTTTTAAGACTCTTACTAGTCAGATATATTCTTGGGCGGTGAATAGGGGCTGTTGAGTCCAGTTCACTGAGCAGGGAGTAGGTCTTGTCTATTACGTATTTGGCTTGTGGAACGGTATCTGAGCTAATTTCAAACCCTTGTTTTATGCATCACCCCACCTCACCTTTCCCGTTAAGCAGCCATAGTGTGTTTTCTAACTGTGTGACTCTGTTCTGTTTTGTAATTCAGTTCAAGTGTAGCGATTTTGACATTCCCTCTATAAGTGATATCTTAGGATAAGTGTCTTTTTCTCTGTGACTTATTTCACTGAGAGTCATCGTACCTAAATCCACTCATCCTGCTGCTACTAGCCTTATGACATTGATTTCATGGCTGAGTGATATTCCATTGTGCCTAAGTACCACAACTTCTTTATCCATTTTTCGCTTTCCTGGGATATTGAAGGTGTACCGAAGTGGAGGTTCTTGGAAACAGAGCAGCCCTAAACTTTGGGGTGCCTGTGTCTTGTTGATTTTTAGGTTTCCCGATTTATACGCCCATGAGTGGAAGTGCCCTATGCTCTCTAAGCTGTGCTTATTACATGTTTCAGGACACACCGTACACTTCTCCAGAGTGGCTGTTGGCAATTTACAGCCCGCCCATCAGCGTAGCAAGGCTCCCATGTCTCCATGGCCTGTCCTGCATTTCTGGCTTTTACACTTTTTTCAGCATGGCCCTTTTGACCGATGGCAAGCGAGACTTCTTTGTAGCGCTGATTTGCCTTTCCGGCTTGCCTGGTTGGCCAAAAAGGGCGTATGCGTTTTTTCCTGAATATATTCAGGAAAAAACGCATACGCCCTTTTTGGCCAAGGGCATCATTGTCAACGCTTTGCCGCTTTTCATGTGCTTTCAAGGCGAGTCGAGTCTGCCTCCTGAAACCTGTTTCCTGCAATTCTGCCTTGCTTTCAAATCCTCCTCGTTGCCTTCCCTCAATATATTTGTGGACGAGAGTTATCATTTATAACTCTGCAGGTTTGTGAGTTGCAGTGCCCCTGAGCTCCATTTGTCAACTCGCTTTTTTGGGAGCTGGCCGCCAAAGCGCAGGATTGCTTCAGGCCGTATTCTGGTTCCGGGGGGCAGGCTGAGCCTGTGGTTCATTCTTCTTCCCGATGGGAAAATAGAGTGACCTGTGCCTGTCCCAACACCTAGAGCTAGTCTCTCATTGGTTCCCCCTCTTCCCGTTCATCCTCAGGCCAAATTGCGACCTGTATGAAACAGGAGGTTAAAGGTGCTGATTCTCCAAGTAGGGAGATTGTTAGTAGAGCGGCTGGAATGGCGAACCCGAGCACAAGGAGAGGAGAAATGAGGTGCGTTTGAGAAACCTTTCCCGATCACACGGTGTACCATCTTCTGGGTTTCCCACGCATGTTTTCGATGTAGGAAGATGCCCTTGAACCTGGAGATTTGGGACCCACGGCATGGGTACCACGCAGTATGACTTTAAAGGGTCTGCGTTTGCTCACCCAAGCTCACCAATCCTCTCAGCCCCAAGAGTGTCCAGCCTCATGTCTCATCCAGCTGTGGGTCTAGATATGGTCAATCCAGGTTGCATCAGAGCCCCTGAACGGATTTTGTAAGAATTTCTCTCTCTTTCGCTGTCTTTGTTTTATGGGGTTTTTTTTAAGTAATCTATTTTTATAATGGGGTTTAGCTGCTTTTCACTGCTGTGTTTATGCCGCTTTACACCCTCTTGATTCACTTCCAGAGAGAGATCAATACATAGGTTTTAAGACTCTTACTAGTCAGATATATTCTTGGGCGGTGAATAGGGGCTGTTGAGTCCAGTTCACTGAGCAGGGAGTAGGTCTTGTCTATTACGTATTTGGCTTGTGGAACGGTATCTGAGCTAATTTCAAACCCTTGTTTTATGCATCACCCCACCTCACCTTTCCCGTTAAGCAGCCATAGTGTGTTTTCTAACTGTGTGACTCTGTTCTGTTTTGTAATTCAGTTCAAGTGTAGCGATTTTGACATTCCCTCTATAAGTGATATCTTAGGATAAGTGTCTTTTTCTCTGTGACTTATTTCACTGAGAGTCATCGTACCTAAATCCACTCATCCTGCTGCTACTAGCCTTATGACATTGATTTCATGGCTGAGTGATATTCCATTGTGCCTAAGTACCACAACGTCTTTATCCATTTTTCGCTTTCCTGGGATATTGAAGGTGTACCGAAGTGGAGGTTCTTGGAAACAGAGCAGCCCTAAACTTTGGGGTGCCTGTGTCTTGTTGATTTTTAGGTTTCCCGATTTATACGCCCATGAGTGGAAGTGCCCTATGCTCTCTAAGCTGTGCTTATTACATGTTTCAGGACACACCGTACACTTCTCCAGAGTGGCTGTTGGCAATTTACAGCCCGCCCATCAGCGTAGCAAGGCTCCCATGTCTCCATGGCCTGTCCTGCATTTCTGGCTTTTACACTTTTTTCAGCATGGCCCTTTTGACCGATGGCAAGCGAGACTTCTTTGTAGCGCTGATTTGCCTTTCCGGCTTGCCTGGTTGGCCAAAAAGGGCGTATGCGTTTTTTCCTGAATATATTCAGGAAAAAACGCATACGCCCTTTTTGGCCAAGGGCATCATTGTCAACGCTTTGCCGCTTTTCATGTGCTTTCAAGGCGAGTCGAGTCTGCCTCCTGAAACCTGTTTCCTGCAATTCTGCCTTGCTTTCAAATCCTCCTCGTTGCCTTCCCTCAATATATTTGTGGACGAGAGTTATCATTTATAACTCTGCAGGTTTGTGAGTTGCAGTGCCCCTGAGCTCCATTTGTCAACTCGCTTTTTTGGGAGCTGGCCGCCAAAGCGCAGGATTGCTTCAGGCCGTATTCTGGTTCCGGGGGGCAGGCTGAGCCTGTGGTTCATTCTTCTTCCCGATGGGAAAATAGAGTGACCTGTGCCTGTCCCAACACCTAGAGCTAGTCTCTCATTGGTTCCCCCTCTTCCCGTTCATCCTCAGGCCAAATTGCGACCTGTATGAAACAGGAGGTTAAAGGTGCTGATTCTCCAAGTAGGGAGATTGTTAGTAGAGCGGCTGGAATGGCGAACCCGAGCACAAGGAGAGGAGAAATGAGGTGCGTTTGAGAAACCTTTCCCGATCACACGGTGTACCATCTTCTGGGTTTCCCACGCATGTTTTCGATGTAGGAAGATGCCCTTGAACCTGGAGATTTGGGACCCACGGCATGGGTACCACGCAGTATGACTTTAAAGGGTCTGCGTTTGCTCACCCAAGCTCACCAATCCTCTCAGCCCCAAGAGTGTCCAGCCTCATGTCTCATCCAGCTGTGGGTCTAGATATGGTCAATCCAGGTTGCATCAGAGCCCCTGAACGGATTTTGTAAGAATTTCTCTCTCTTTCGCTGTCTTTGTTTTATGGGTTTTTTTTTAAGTAATCTATTTTTATAATGGGGTTTAGCTGCTTTTCACTGCTGTGTTTATGCCGCTTTACACCCTCTTGATTCACTTCCAGAGAGAGATCAATACATAGGTTTTAAGACTCTTACTAGTCAGATATATTCTTGGGCGGTGAATAGGGGCTGTTGAGTCCAGTTCACTGAGCAGGGAGTAGGTCTTGTCTATTACGTATTTGGCTTGTGGAACGGTATCTGAGCTAATTTCAAACCCTTGTTTTATGCATCACCCCACCTCACCTTTCCCGTTAAGCAGCCATAGTGTGTTTTCTAACTGTGTGACTCTGTTCTGTTTTGTAATTCAGTTCAAGTGTAGCGATTTTGACATTCCCTCTATAAGTGATATCTTAGGATAAGTGTCTTTTTCTCTGTGACTTATTTCACTGAGAGTCATCGTACCTAAATCCACTCATCCTGCTGCTACTAGCCTTATGACATTGATTTCATGGCTGAGTGATATTCCATTGTGCCTAAGTACCACAACTTCTTTATCCATTTTTCGCTTTCCTGGGATATTGAAGGTGTACCGAAGTGGAGGTTCTTGGAAACAGAGCAGCCCTAAACTTTGGGGTGCCTGTGTCTTGTTGATTTTTAGGTTTCCCGATTTATACGCCCATGAGTGGAAGTGCCCTATGCTCTCTAAGCTGTGCTTATTACATGTTTCAGGACACACCGTACACTTCTCCAGAGTGGCTGTTGGCAATTTACAGCCCGCCCATCAGCGTAGCAAGGCTCCCATGTCTCCATGGCCTGTCCTGCATTTCTGGCTTTTACACTTTTTTCAGCATGGCCCTTTTGACCGATGGCAAGCGAGACTTCTTTGTAGCGCTGATTTGCCTTTCCGGCTTGCCTGGTTGGCCAAAAAGGGCGTATGCGTTTTTTCCTGAATATATTCAGGAAAAAACGCATACGCCCTTTTTGGCCAAGGGCATCATTGTCAACGCTTTGCCGCTTTTCATGTGCCTTCAAGGCGAGTCGAGTCTGCCTCCTGAAACCTGTTTCCTGCAATTCTGCCTTGCTTTCAAATCCTCCTCGTTGCCTTCCCTCAATATATTTGTGGACGAGAGTTATCATTTATAACTCTGCAGGTTTGTGAGTTGCAGTGCCCCTGAGCTCCATTTGTCAACTCGCTTTTTTGGGAGCTGGCCGCCAAAGCGCAGGATTGCTTCAGGCCGTATTCTGGTTCCGGGGGGCAGGCTGAGCCTGTGGTTCATTCTTCTTCCCGATGGGAAAATAGAGTGACCTGTGCCTGTCCCAACACCTAGAGCTAGTCTCTCATTGGTTCCCCCTCTTCCCGTTCATCCTCAGGCCAAATTGCGACCTGTATGAAACAGGAGGTTAAAGGTGCTGATTCTCCAAGTAGGGAGATTGTTAGTAGAGCGGCTGGCATGGCGAACCCGAGCACAAGGAGAGGAGAAATGAGGTGCGTTTGAGAAACCTTTCCCGATCACACGGTGTACCATCTTCTGGGTTTCCCACGCATGTTTTCGATGTAGGAAGATGCCCTTGAACCTGGAGATTTGGGACCCACGGCATGGGTACCACGCAGTATGACTTTAAAGGGTCTGCGTTTGCTCACCCAAGCTCACCAATCCTCTCAGCCCCAAGAGTGTCCAGCCTCATGTCTCATCCAGCTGTGGGTCTAGATATGGTCAATCCAGGTTGCATCAGAGCCCCTGAACGGATTTTGTAAGAATTTCTCTCTCTTTCGCTGTCTTTGTTTTATGGGGTTTTTTTTAAGTAATCTATTTTTATAATGGGGTTTAGCTGCTTTTCACTGCTGTGTTTATGCCGCTTTACACCCTCTTGATTCACTTCCAGAGAGAGATCAATACATAGGTTTTAAGACTCTTACTAGTCAGATATATTCTTGGGCGGTGAATAGGGGCTGTTGAGTCCAGTTCACTGAGCAGGGAGTAGGTCTTGTCTATTACGTATTTGGCTTGTGGAACGGTATCTGAGCTAATTTCAAACCCTTGTTTTATGCATCACCCCACCTCACCTTTCCCGTTAAGCAGCCATAGTGTGTTTTCTAACTGTGTGACTCTGTTCTGTTTTGTAATTCAGTTCAAGTGTAGCGATTTTGACATTCCCTCTATAAGTGATATCTTAGGATAAGTGTCTTTTTCTCTGTGACTTATTTCACTGAGAGTCATCGTACCTAAATCCACTCATCCTGCTGCTACTAGCCTTATGACATTGATTTCATGGCTGAGTGATATTCCATTGTGCCTAAGTACCACAACTTCTTTATCCATTTTTCGCTTTCCTGGGATATTGAAGGTGTACCGAAGTGGAGGTTCTTGGAAACAGAGCAGCCCTAAACTTTGGGGTGCCTGTGTCTTGTTGATTTTTAGGTTTCCCGATTTATACGCCCATGAGTGGAAGTGCCCTATGCTCTCTAAGCTGTGCTTATTACATGTTTCAGGACACACCGTACGCTTCTCCAGAGTGGCTGTTGGCAATTTACAGCCCGCCCATCAGCGTAGCAAGGCTCCCATGTCTCCATGGCCTGTCCTGCATTTCTGGTTTTTACACTTTTTTCAGCATGGCCCTTTTGACCGATGGCAAGCGAGACTTCTTTGTAGCGCTGATTTGCCTTTCCGGCTTGCCTGGTTGGCCAAAAAGGGCGTATGCGTTTTTTCCTGAATATATTCAGGAAAAAACGCATACGCCCTTTTTGGCCAAGGGCATCATTGTCAACGCTTTGCCGCTTTTCATGTGCCTTCAAGGCGAGTCGAGTCTGCCTCCTGAAACCTGTTTCCTGCAATTCTGCCTTGCTTTCAAATCCTCCTCGTTGCCTTCCCTCAATATATTTGTGGACGAGAGTTATCATTTATAACTCTGCAGGTTTGTGAGTTGCAGTGCCCCTGAGCTCCATTTGTCAACTCGCTTTTTTGGGAGCTGGCCGCCAAAGCGCAGGATTGCTTCAGGCCGTATTCTGGTTCCGGGGGGCAGGCTGAGCCTGTGGTTCATTCTTCTTCCCGATGGGAAAATAGAGTGACCTGTGCCTGTCCCAACACCTAGAGCTAGTCTCTCATTGGTTCCCCCTCTTCCCGTTCATCCTCAGGCCAAATTGCGACCTGTATGAAACAGGAGGTTAAAGGTGCTGATTCTCCAAGTAGGGAGATTGTTAGTAGAGCGGCTGGCATGGCGAACCCGAGCACAAGGAGAGGAGAAATGAGGTGCGTTTGAGAAACCTTTCCCGATCACACGGTGTACCATCTTCTGGGTTTCCCACGCATGTTTTCGATGTAGGAAGATGCCCTTGAACCTGGAGATTTGGGACCCACGGCATGGGTACCACGCAGTATGACTTTAAAGGGTCTGCGTTTGCTCACCCAAGCTCACCAATCCTCTCAGCCCCAAGAGTGTCCAGCCTCATGTCTCATCCAGCTGTGGGTCTAGATATGGTCAATCCAGGTTGCATCAGAGCCCCTGAACGGATTTTGTAAGAATTTCTCTCTCTTTCGCTGTCTTTGTTTTATGGGTTTTTTTTTAAGTAATCTATTTTTATAATGGGGTTTAGCTGCTTTTCACTGCTGTGTTTATGCCGCTTTACACCCTCTTGATTCACTTCCAGAGAGAGATCAATACATAGGTTTTAAGACTCTTACTAGTCAGATATATTCTTGGGCGGTGAATAGGGGCTGTTGAGTCCAGTTCACTGAGCAGGGAGTAGGTCTTGTCTATTACATATTTGGCTTGTGGAACGGTATCTGAGCTAATTTCAAACCCTTGTTTTATGCATCACCCCACCTCACCTTTCCCGTTAAGCAGCCATAGTGTGTTTTCTAACTGTGTGACTCTGTTCTGTTTTGTAATTCAGTTCAAGTGTAGCGATTTTGACATTCCCTCTATAAGTGATATCTTAGGATAAGTGTCTTTTTCTCTGTGACTTATTTCACTGAGAGTCATCGTACCTAAATCCACTCATCCTGCTGCTACTAGCCTTATGACATTGATTTCATGGCTGAGTGATATTCCATTGTGCCTAAGTACCACAACTTCTTTATCCATTTTTCGCTTTCCTGGGATATTGAAGGTGTACCGAAGTGGAGGTTCTTGGAAACAGAGCAGCCCTAAACTTTGGGGTGCCTGTGTCTTGTTGATTTTTAGGTTTCCCGATTTATACGCCCATGAGTGGAAGTGCCCTATGCTCTCTAAGCTGTGCTTATTACATGTTTCAGGACACACCGTACGCTTCTCCAGAGTGGCTGTTGGCAATTTACAGCCCGCCCATCAGCGTAGCAAGGCTCCCATGTCTCCATGGCCTGTCCTGCATTTCTCGTTTTTACACTTTTTTCAGCATGGCCCTTTTGACCGATGGCAAGCGAGACTTCTTTGTAGCGCTGATTTGCCTTTCCGGCTTGCCTGGTTGGCCAAAAAGGGCGTATGCGTTTTTTCCTGAATATATTCAGGAAAAAACGCATACGCCCTTTTTGGCCAAGGGCATCATTGTCAACGCTTTGCCGCTTTTCATGTGCCTTCAAGGCGAGTCGAGTCTGCCTCCTGAAACCTGTTTCCTGCAATTCTGCCTTGCTTTCAAATCCTCCTCGTTGCCTTCCCTCAATATATTTGTGGACGAGAGTTATCATTTATAACTCTGCAGGTTTGTGAGTTGCAGTGCCCCTGAGCTCCATTTGTCAACTCGCTTTTTTGGGAGCTGGCCGCCAAAGCGCAGGATTGCTTCAGGCCGTATTCTGGTTCCGGGGGGCAGGCTGAGCCTGTGGTTCATTCTTCTTCCCGATGGGAAAATAGAGTGACCTGTGCCTGTCCCAACACCTAGAGCTAGTCTCTCATTGGTTCCCCCTCTTCCCGTTCATCCTCAGGCCAAATTGCGACCTGTATGAAACAGGAGGTTAAAGGTGCTGATTCTCCAAGTAGGGAGATTGTTAGTAGAGCGGCTGGAATGGCGAACCCGAGCACAAGGAGAGGAGAAATGAGGTGCGTTTGAGAAACCTTTCCCGATCACACGGTGTACCATCTTCTGGGTTTCCCACGCATGTTTTCGATGTAGGAAGATGCCCTTGAACCTGGAGATTTGGGACCCACGGCATGGGTACCACGCAGTATGACTTTAAAGGGTCTGCGTTTGCTCACCCAAGCTCACCAATCCTCTCAGCCCCAAGAGTGTCCAGCCTCATGTCTCATCCAGCTGTGGGTCTAGATATGGTCAATCCAGGTTGCATCAGAGCCCCTGAACGGATTTTGTAAGAATTTCTCTCTCTTTCGCTGTCTTTGTTTTATGGGGTTTTTTTTAAGTAATCTATTTTTATAATGGGGTTTAGCTGCTTTTCACTGCTGTGTTTATGCCGCTTTACACCCTCTTGATTCACTTCCAGAGAGAGATCAATACATAGGTTTTAAGACTCTTACTAGTCAGATATATTCTTGGGCGGTGAATAGGGGCTGTTGAGTCCAGTTCACTGAGCAGGGAGTAGGTCTTGTCTATTACGTATTTGGCTTGTGGAACGGTATCTGAGCTAATTTCAAACCCTTGTTTTATGCATCACCCCACCTCACCTTTCCCGTTAAGCAGCCATAGTGTGTTTTCTAACTGTGTGACTCTGTTCTGTTTTGTAATTCAGTTCAAGTGTAGCGATTTTGACATTCCCTCTATAAGTGATATCTTAGGATAAGTGTCTTTTTCTCTGTGACTTATTTCACTGAGAGTCATCGTACCTAAATCCACTCATCCTGCTGCTACTAGCCTTATGACATTGATTTCATGGCTGAGTGATATTCCATTGTGCCTAAGTACCACAACTTCTTTATCCATTTTTCGCTTTCCTGGGATATTGAAGGTGTACCGAAGTGGAGGTTCTTGGAAACAGAGCAGCCCTAAACTTTGGGGTGCCTGTGTCTTGTTGATTTTTAGGTTTCCCGATTTATACGCCCATGAGTGGAAGTGCCCTATGCTCTCTAAGCTGTGCTTATTACATGTTTCAGGACACACCGTACACTTCTCCAGAGTGGCTGTTGGCAATTTACAGCCCGCCCATCAGCGTAGCAAGGCTCCCATGTCTCCATGGCCTGTCCTGCATTTCTGGCTTTTACACTTTTTTCAGCATGGCCCTTTTGACCGATGGCAAGCGAGACTTCTTTGTAGCGCTGATTTGCCTTTCCGGCTTGCCTGGTTGGCCAAAAAGGGCGTATGCGTTTTTTCCTGAATATATTCAGGAAAAAACGCATACGCCCTTTTTGGCCAAGGGCATCATTGTCAACGCTTTGCCGCTTTTCATGTGCCTTCAAGGCGAGTCGAGTCTGCCTCCTGAAACCTGTTTCCTGCAATTCTGCCTTGCTTTCAAATCCTCCTCGTTGCCTTCCCTCAATATATTTGTGGACGAGAGTTATCATTTATAACTCTGCAGGTTTGTGAGTTGCAGTGCCCCTGAGCTCCATTTGTCAACTCGCTTTTTTGGGAGCTGGCCGCCAAAGCGCAGGATTGCTTCAGGCCGTATTCTGGTTCCGGGGGGCAGGCTGAGCCTGTGGTTCATTCTTCTTCCCGATGGGAAAATAGAGTGACCTGTGCCTGTCCCAACACCTAGAGCTAGTCTCTCATTGGTTCCCCCTCTTCCGGTTCATCCTCAGGCCAAATTGCGACCTGTATGAAACAGGAGGTTAAAGGTGCTGATTCTCCAAGTAGGGAGATTGTTAGTAGAGCGGCTGGAATGGCGAACCCGAGCACAAGGAGAGGAGAAATGAGGTGCGTTTGAGAAACCTTTCCCGATCACACGGTGTACCATCTTCTGGGTTTCCCACGCATGTTTTCGATGTAGGAAGATGCCCTTGAACCTGGAGATTTGGGACCCACGGCATGGGTACCACGCAGTATGACTTTAAAGGGTCTGCGTTTGCTCACCCAAGCTCACCAATCCTCTCAGCCCCAAGAGTGTCCAGCCTCATGTCTCATCCAGCTGTGGGTCTAGATATGGTCAATCCAGGTTGCATCAGAGCCCCTGAACGGATTTTGTAAGAATTTCTCTCTCTTTCGCTGTCTTTGTTTTATGGGGTTTTTTTTAAGTAATCTATTTTTATAATGGGGTTTAGCTGCTTTTCACTGCTGTGTTTATGCCGCTTTACACCCTCTTGATTCACTTCCAGAGAGAGATCAATACATAGGTTTTAAGACTCTTACTAGTCAGATATATTCTTGGGCGGTGAATAGGGGCTGTTGAGTCCAGTTCACTGAGCAGGGAGTAGGTCTTGTCTATTACGTATTTGGCTTGTGGAACGGTATCTGAGCTAATTTCAAACCCTTGTTTTATGCATCACCCCACCTCACCTTTCCCGTTAAGCAGCCATAGTGTGTTTTCTAACTGTGTGACTCTGTTCTGTTTTGTAATTCAGTTCAAGTGTAGCGATTTTGACATTCCCTCTATAAGTGATATCTTAGGATAAGTGTCTTTTTCTCTGTGACTTATTTCACTGAGAGTCATCGTACCTAAATCCACTCATCCTGCTGCTACTAGCCTTATGACATTGATTTCATGGCTGAGTGATATTCCATTGTGCCTAAGTACCACAACTTCTTTATCCATTTTTCGCTTTCCTGGGATATTGAAGGTGTACCGAAGTGGAGGTTCTTGGAAACAGAGCAGCCCTAAACTTTGGGGTGCCTGTGTCTTGTTGATTTTTAGGTTTCCCGATTTATACGCCCATGAGTGGAAGTGCCCTATGCTCTCTAAGCTGTGCTTATTACATGTTTCAGGACACACCGTACGCTTCTCCAGAGTGTCTGTTGGCAATTTACAGCCCGCCCATCAGCGTAGCAAGGCTCCCATGTCTCCATGGCCTGTCCTGCATTTCTGGCTTTTACACTTTTTTCAGCATGGCCCTTTTGACCGATGGCAAGCGAGACTTCTTTGTAGCGCTGATTTGCCTTTCCGGCTTGCCTGGTTGGCCAAAAAGGGCGTATGCGTTTTTTCCTGAATATATTCAGGAAAAAACGCATACGCCCTTTTTGGCCAAGGGCATCATTGTCAACGCTTTGCCGCTTTTCATGTGCTTTCAAGGCGAGTCGAGTCTGCCTCCTGAAACCTGTTTCCTGCAATTCTGCCTTGCTTTCAAATCCTCCTCGTTGCCTTCCCTCAATATATTTGTGGACGAGAGTTATCATTTATAACTCTGCAGGTTTGTGAGTTGCAGTGCCCCTGAGCTCCATTTGTCAACTCGCTTTTTTGGGAGCTGGCCGCCAAAGCGCAGGATTGCTTCAGGCCGTATTCTGGTTCCGGGGGGCAGGCTGAGCCTGTGGTTCATTCTTCTTCCTGATGGGAAAATAGAGTGACCTGTGCCTGTCCCAACACCTAGAGCTAGTCTCTCATTGGTTCCCCCTCTTCCCGTTCATCCTCAGGCCAAATTGCGACCTGTATGAAACAGGAGGTTAAAGGTGCTGATTCTCCAAGTAGGGAGATTGTTAGTAGAGCGGCTGGAATGGCGAACCCGAGCACAAGGAGAGGAGAAATGAGGTGCGTTTGAGAAACCTTTCCCGATCACACGGTGTACCATCTTCTGGGTTTCCCACGCATGTTTTCGATGTAGGAAGATGCCCTTGAACCTGGAGATTTGGGACCCACGGCATGGGTACCACGCAGTATGACTTTAAAGGGTCTGCGTTTGCTCACCCAAGCTCACCAATCCTCTCAGCCCCAAGAGTGTCCAGCCTCATGTCTCATCCAGCTGTGGGTCTAGATATGGTCAATCCAGGTTGCATCAGAGCCCCTGAACGGATTTTGTAAGAATTTCTCTCTCTTTCGCTGTCTTTGTTTTATGGGGTTTTTTTTAAGTAATCTATTTTTATAATGGGGTTTAGCTGCTTTTCACTGCTGTGTTTATGCCGCTTTACACCCTCTTGATTCACTTCCAGAGAGAGATCAATACATAGGTTTTAAGACTCTTACTAGTCAGATATATTCTTGGGCGGTGAATAGGGGCTGTTGAGTCCAGTTCACTGAGCAGGGAGTAGGTCTTGTCTATTACGTATTTGGCTTGTGGAACGGTATCTGAGCTAATTTCAAACCCTTGTTTTATGCATCACCCCACCTCACCTTTCCCGTTAAGCAGCCATAGTGTGTTTTCTAACTGTGTGACTCTGTTCTGTTTTGTAATTCAGTTCAAGTGTAGCGATTTTGACATTCCCTCTATAAGTGATATCTTAGGATAAGTGTCTTTTTCTCTGTGACTTATTTCACTGAGAGTCATCGTACCTAAATCCACTCATCCTGCTGCTACTAGCCTTATGACATTGATTTCATGGCTGAGTGATATTCCATTGTGCCTAAGTACCACAACTTCTTTATCCATTTTTCGCTTTCCTGGGATATTGAAGGTGTACCGAAGTGGAGGTTCTTGGAAACAGAGCAGCCCTAAACTTTGGGGTGCCTGTGTCTTGTTGATTTTTAGGTTTCCCGATTTATACGCCCATGAGTGGAAGTGCCCTATGCTCTCTAAGCTGTGCTTATTACATGTTTCAGGACACACCGTACACTTCTCCAGAGTGGCTGTTGGCAATTTACAGCCCGCCCATCAGCGTAGCAAGGCTCCCATGTCTCCATGGCCTGTCCTGCATTTCTGGTTTTTACACTTTTTTCAGCATGGCCCTTTTGACCGATGGCAAGCGAGACTTCTTTGTAGCGCTGATTTGCCTTTCCGGCTTGCCTGGTTGGCCAAAAAGGGCGTATGCGTTTTTTCCTGAATATATTCAGGAAAAAACGCATACGCCCTTTTTGGCCAAGGGCATCATTGTCAACGCTTTGCCGCTTTTCATGTGCCTTCAAGGCGAGTCGAGTCTGCCTCCTGAAACCTGTTTCCTGCAATTCTGCCTTGCTTTCAAATCCTCCTCGTTGCCTTCCCTCAATATATTTGTGGACGAGAGTTATCATTTATAACTCTGCAGGTTTGTGAGTTGCAGTGCCCCTGAGCTCCATTTGTCAACTCGCTTTTTTGGGAGCTGGCCGCCAAAGCGCAGGATTGCTTCAGGCCGTATTCTGGTTCCGGGGGGCAGGCTGAGCCTGTGGTTCATTCTTCTTCCCGATGGGAAAATAGAGTGACCTGTGCCTGTCCCAACACCTAGAGCTAGTCTCTCATTGGTTCCCCCTCTTCCGGTTCATCCTCAGGCCAAATTGCGACCTGTATGAAACAGGAGGTTAAAGGTGCTGATTCTCCAAGTAGGGAGATTGTTAGTAGAGCGGCTGGAATGGCGAACCCGAGCACAAGGAGAGGAGAAATGAGGTGCGTTTGAGAAACCTTTCCCGATCACACGGTGTACCATCTTCTGGGTTTCCCACGCATGTTTTCGATGTAGGAAGATGCCCTTGAACCTGGAGATTTGGGACCCACGGCATGGGTACCACGCAGTATGACTTTAAAGGGTCTGCGTTTGCTCACCCAAGCTCACCAATCCTCTCAGCCCCAAGAGTGTCCAGCCTCATGTCTCATCCAGCTGTGGGTCTAGATATGGTCAATCCAGGTTGCATCAGAGCCCCTGAACGGATTTTGTAAGAATTTCTCTCTCTTTCGCTGTCTTTGTTTTATGGGGTTTTTTTTAAGTAATCTATTTTTATAATGGGGTTTAGCTGCTTTTCACTGCTGTGTTTATGCCGCTTTACACCCTCTTGATTCACTTCCAGAGAGAGATCAATACATAGGTTTTAAGACTCTTACTAGTCAGATATATTCTTGGGCGGTGAATAGGGGCTGTTGAGTCCAGTTCACTGAGCAGGGAGTAGGTCTTGTCTATTACGTATTTGGCTTGTGGAACGGTATCTGAGCTAATTTCAAACCCTTGTTTTATGCATCACCCCACCTCACCTTTCCCGTTAAGCAGCCATAGTGTGTTTTCTAACTGTGTGACTCTGTTCTGTTTTGTAATTCAGTTCAAGTGTAGCGATTTTGACATTCCCTCTATAAGTGATATCTTAGGATAAGTGTCTTTTTCTCTGTGACTTATTTCACTGAGAGTCATCGTACCTAAATCCACTCATCCTGCTGCTACTAGCCTTATGACATTGATTTCATGGCTGAGTGATATTCCATTGTGCCTAAGTACCACAACTTCTTTATCCATTTTTCGCTTTCCTGGGATATTGAAGGTGTACCGAAGTGGAGGTTCTTGGAAACAGAGCAGCCCTAAACTTTGGGGTGCCTGTGTCTTGTTGATTTTTAGGTTTCCCGATTTATACGCCCATGAGTGGAAGTGCCCTATGCTCTCTAAGCTGTGCTTATTACATGTTTCAGGACACACCGTACGCTTCTCCAGAGTGTCTGTTGGCAATTTACAGCCCGCCCATCAGCGTAGCAAGGCTCCCATGTCTCCATGGCCTGTCCTGCATTTCTGGCTTTTACACTTTTTTCAGCATGGCCCTTTTGACCGATGGCAAGCGAGACTTCTTTGTAGCGCTGATTTGCCTTTCCGGCTTGCCTGGTTGGCCAAAAAGGGCGTATGCGTTTTTTCCTGAATATATTCAGGAAAAAACGCATACGCCCTTTTTGGCCAAGGGCATCATTGTCAACGCTTTGCCGCTTTTCATGTGCTTTCAAGGCGAGTCGAGTCTGCCTCCTGAAACCTGTTTCCTGCAATTCTGCCTTGCTTTCAAATCCTCCTCGTTGCCTTCCCTCAATATATTTGTGGACGAGAGTTATCATTTATAACTCTGCAGGTTTGTGAGTTGCAGTGCCCCTGAGCTCCATTTGTCAACTCGCTTTTTTGGGAGCTGGCCGCCAAAGCGCAGGATTGCTTCAGGCCGTATTCTGGTTCCGGGGGGCAGGCTGAGCCTGTGGTTCATTCTTCTTCCCGATGGGAAAATAGAGTGACCTGTGCCTGTCCCAACACCTAGAGCTAGTCTCTCATTGGTTCCCCCTCTTCCCGTTCATCCTCAGGCCAAATTGCGACCTGTATGAAACAGGAGGTTAAAGGTGCTGATTCTCCAAGTAGGGAGATTGTTAGTAGAGCGGCTGGAATGGCGAACCCGAGCACAAGGAGAGGAGAAATGAGGTGCGTTTGAGAAACCTTTCCCGATCACACGGTGTACCATCTTCTGGGTTTCCCACGCATGTTTTCGATGTAGGAAGATGCCCTTGAACCTGGAGATTTGGGACCCACGGCATGGGTACCACGCAGTATGACTTTAAAGGGTCTGCGTTTGCTCACCCAAGCTCACCAATCCTCTCAGCCCCAAGAGTGTCCAGCCTCATGTCTCATCCAGCTGTGGGTCTAGATATGGTCAATCCAGGTTGCATCAGAGCCCCTGAACGGATTTTGTAAGAATTTCTCTCTCTTTCGCTGTCTTTGTTTTATGGGTTTTTTTTTAAGTAATCTATTTTTATAATGGGGTTTAGCTGCTTTTCACTGCTGTGTTTATGCCGCTTTACACCCTCTTGATTCACTTCCAGAGAGAGATCAATACATAGGTTTTAAGACTCTTACTAGTCAGATATATTCTTGGGCGGTGAATAGGGGCTGTTGAGTCCAGTTCACTGAGCAGGGAGTAGGTCTTGTCTATTACGTATTTGGCTTGTGGAACGGTATCTGAGCTAATTTCAAACCCTTGTTTTATGCATCACCCCACCTCACCTTTCCCGTTAAGCAGCCATAGTGTGTTTTCTAACTGTGTGACTCTGTTCTGTTTTGTAATTCAGTTCAAGTGTAGCGATTTTGACATTCCCTCTATAAGTGATATCTTAGGATAAGTGTCTTTTTCTCTGTGACTTATTTCACTGAGAGTCATCGTACCTAAATCCACTCATCCTGCTGCTACTAGCCTTATGACATTGATTTCATGGCTGAGTGATATTCCATTGTGCCTAAGTACCACAACTTCTTTATCCATTTTTCGCTTTCCTGGGATATTGAAGGTGTACCGAAGTGGAGGTTCTTGGAAACAGAGCAGCCCTAAACTTTGGGGTGCCTGTGTCTTGTTGATTTTTAGGTTTCCCGATTTATACGCCCATGAGTGGAAGTGCCCTATGCTCTCTAAGCTGTGCTTATTACATGTTTCAGGACACACCGTACACTTCTCCAGAGTGTCTGTTGGCAATTTACAGCCCGCCCATCAGCGTAGCAAGGCTCCCATGTCTCCATGGCCTGTCCTGCATTTCTGGCTTTTACACTTTTTTCAGCATGGCCCTTTTGACCGATGGCAAGCGAGACTTCTTTGTAGCGCTGATTTGCCTTTCCGGCTTGCCTGGTTGGCCAAAAAGGGCGTATGCGTTTTTTCCTGAATATATTCAGGAAAAAACGCATACGCCCTTTTTGGCCAAGGGCATCATTGTCAACGCTTTGCCGCTTTTCATGTGCTTTCAAGGCGAGTCGAGTCTGCCTCCTGAAACCTGTTTCCTGCAATTCTGCCTTGCTTTCAAATCCTCCTCGTTGCCTTCCCTCAATATATTTGTGGACGAGAGTTATCATTTATAACTCTGCAGGTTTGTGAGTTGCAGTGCCCCTGAGCTCCATTTGTCAACTCGCTTTTTTGGGAGCTGGCCGCCAAAGCGCAGGATTGCTTCAGGCCGTATTCTGGTTCCGGGGGGCAGGCTGAGCCTGTGGTTCATTCTTCTTCCCGATGGGAAAATAGAGTGACCTGTGCCTGTCCCAACACCTAGAGCTAGTCTCTCATTGGTTCCCCCTCTTCCCGTTCATCCTCAGGCCAAATTGCGACCTGTATGAAACAGGAGGTTAAAGGTGCTGATTCTCCAAGTAGGGAGATTGTTAGTAGAGCGGCTGGAATGGCGAACCCGAGCACAAGGAGAGGAGAAATGAGGTGCGTTTGAGAAACCTTTCCCGATCACACGGTGTACCATCTTCTGGGTTTCCCACGCATGTTTTCGATGTAGGAAGATGCCCTTGAACCTGGAGATTTGGGACCCACGGCATGGGTACCACGCAGTATGACTTTAAAGGGTCTGCGTTTGCTCACCCAAGCTCACCAATCCTCTCAGCCCCAAGAGTGTCCAGCCTCATGTCTCATCCAGCTGTGGGTCTAGATATGGTCAATCCAGGTTGCATCAGAGCCCCTGAACGGATTTTGTAAGAATTTCTCTCTCTTTCGCTGTCTTTGTTTTATGGGTTTTTTTTTAAGTAATCTATTTTTATAATGGGGTTTAGCTGCTTTTCACTGCTGTGTTTATGCCGCTTTACACCCTCTTGATTCACTTCCAGAGAGAGATCAATACATAGGTTTTAAGACTCTTACTAGTCAGATATATTCTTGGGCGGTGAATAGGGGCTGTTGAGTCCAGTTCACTGAGCAGGGAGTAGGTCTTGTCTATTACGTATTTGGCTTGTGGAACGGTATCTGAGCTAATTTCAAACCCTTGTTTTATGCATCACCCCACCTCACCTTTCCCGTTAAGCAGCCATAGTGTGTTTTCTAACTGTGTGACTCTGTTCTGTTTTGTAATTCAGTTCAAGTGTAGCGATTTTGACATTCCCTCTATAAGTGATATCTTAGGATAAGTGTCTTTTTCTCTGTGACTTATTTCACTGAGAGTCATCGTACCTAAATCCACTCATCCTGCTGCTACTAGCCTTATGACATTGATTTCATGGCTGAGTGATATTCCATTGTGCCTAAGTACCACAACTTCTTTATCCATTTTTCGCTTTCCTGGGATATTGAAGGTGTACCGAAGTGGAGGTTCTTGGAAACAGAGCAGCCCTAAACTTTGGGGTGCCTGTGTCTTGTTGATTTTTAGGTTTCCCGATTTATACGCCCATGAGTGGAAGTGCCCTATGCTCTCTAAGCTGTGCTTATTACATGTTTCAGGACACACCGTACACTTCTCCAGAGTGTCTGTTGGCAATTTACAGCCCGCCCATCAGCGTAGCAAGGCTCCCATGTCTCCATGGCCTGTCCTGCATTTCTGGCTTTTACACTTTTTTCAGCATGGCCCTTTTGACCGATGGCAAGCGAGACTTCTTTGTAGCGCTGATTTGCCTTTCCGGCTTGCCTGGTTGGCCAAAAAGGGCGTATGCGTTTTTTCCTGAATATATTCAGGAAAAAACGCATACGCCCTTTTTGGCCAAGGGCATCATTGTCAACGCTTTGCCGCTTTTCATGTGCTTTCAAGGCGAGTCGAGTCTGCCTCCTGAAACCTGTTTCCTGCAATTCTGCCTTGCTTTCAAATCCTCCTCGTTGCCTTCCCTCAATATATTTGTGGACGAGAGTTATCATTTATAACTCTGCAGGTTTGTGAGTTGCAGTGCCCCTGAGCTCCATTTGTCAACTCGCTTTTTTGGGAGCTGGCCGCCAAAGCGCAGGATTGCTTCAGGCCGTATTCTGGTTCCGGGGGGCAGGCTGAGCCTGTGGTTCATTCTTCTTCCTGATGGGAAAATGGAGTGACCTGTGCCTGTCCCAACACCTAGAGCTAGTCTCTCATTGGTTCCCCCTCTTCCCGTTCATCCTCAGGCCAAATTGCGACCTGTATGAAACAGGAGGTTAAAGGTGCTGATTCTCCAAGTAGGGAGATTGTTAGTAGAGCGGCTGGAATGGCGAACCCGAGCACAAGGAGAGGAGAAATGAGGTGCGTTTGAGAAACCTTTCCCGATCACACGGTGTACCATCTTCTGGGTTTCCCACGCATGTTTTCGATGTAGGAAGATGCCCTTGAACCTGGAGATTTGGGACCCACGGCATGGGTACCACGCAGTATGACTTTAAAGGGTCTGCGTTTGCTCACCCAAGCTCACCAATCCTCTCAGCCCCAAGAGTGTCCAGCCTCATGTCTCATCCAGCTGTGGGTCTAGATATGGTCAATCCAGGTTGCATCAGAGCCCCTGAACGGATTTTGTAAGAATTTCTCTCTCTTTCGCTGTCTTTGTTTTATGGGTTTTTTTTTAAGTAATCTATTTTTATAATGGGGTTTAGCTGCTTTTCACTGCTGTGTTTATGCCGCTTTACACCCTCTTGATTCACTTCCAGAGAGAGATCAATACATAGGTTTTAAGACTCTTACTAGTCAGATATATTCTTGGGCGGTGAATAGGGGCTGTTGAGTCCAGTTCACTGAGCAGGGAGTAGGTCTTGTCTATTACATATTTGGCTTGTGGAACGGTATCTGAGCTAATTTCAAACCCTTGTTTTATGCATCACCCCACCTCACCTTTCCCGTTAAGCAGCCATAGTGTGTTTTCTAACTGTGTGACTCTGTTCTGTTTTGTAATTCAGTTCAAGTGTAGCGATTTTGACATTCCCTCTATAAGTGATATCTTAGGATAAGTGTCTTTTTCTCTGTGACTTATTTCACTGAGAGTCATCGTACCTAAATCCACTCATCCTGCTGCTACTAGCCTTATGACATTGATTTCATGGCTGAGTGATATTCCATTGTGCCTAAGTACCACAACTTCTTTATCCATTTTTCGCTTTCCTGGGATATTGAAGGTGTACCGAAGTGGAGGTTCTTGGAAACAGAGCAGCCCTAAACTTTGGGGTGCCTGTGTCTTGTTGATTTTTAGGTTTCCCGATTTATACGCCCATGAGTGGAAGTGCCCTATGCTCTCTAAGCTGTGCTTATTACATGTTTCAGGACACACCGTACGCTTCTCCAGAGTGGCTGTTGGCAATTTACAGCCCGCCCATCAGCGTAGCAAGGCTCCCATGTCTCCATGGCCTGTCCTGCATTTCTGGTTTTTACACTTTTTTCAGCATGGCCCTTTTGACCGATGGCAAGCGAGACTTCTTTGTAGCGCTGATTTGCCTTTCCGGCTTGCCTGGTTGGCCAAAAAGGGCGTATGCGTTTTTTCCTGAATATATTCAGGAAAAAACGCATACGCCCTTTTTGGCCAAGGGCATCATTGTCAACGCTTTGCCGCTTTTCATGTGCCTTCAAGGCGAGTCGAGTCTGCCTCCTGAAACCTGTTTCCTGCAATTCTGCCTTGCTTTCAAATCCTCCTCGTTGCCTTCCCTCAATATATTTGTGGACGAGAGTTATCATTTATAACTCTGCAGGTTTGTGAGTTGCAGTGCCCCTGAGCTCCATTTGTCAACTCGCTTTTTTGGGAGCTGGCCGCCAAAGCGCAGGATTGCTTCAGGCCGTATTCTGGTTCCGGGGGGCAGGCTGAGCCTGTGGTTCATTCTTCTTCCCGATGGGAAAATAGAGTGACCTGTGCCTGTCCCAACACCTAGAGCTAGTCTCTCATTGGTTCCCCCTCTTCCCGTTCATCCTCAGGCCAAATTGCGACCTGTATGAAACAGGAGGTTAAAGGTGCTGATTCTCCAAGTAGGGAGATTGTTAGTAGAGCGGCTGGAATGGCGAACCCGAGCACAAGGAGAGGAGAAATGAGGTGCGTTTGAGAAACCTTTCCCGATCACACGGTGTACCATCTTCTGGGTTTCCCACGCATGTTTTCGATGTAGGAAGATGCCCTTGAACCTGGAGATTTGGGACCCACGGCATGGGTACCACGCAGTATGACTTTAAAGGGTCTGCGTTTGCTCACCCAAGCTCACCAATCCTCTCAGCCCCAAGAGTGTCCAGCCTCATGTCTCATCCAGCTGTGGGTCTAGATATGGTCAATCCAGGTTGCATCAGAGCCCCTGAACGGATTTTGTAAGAATTTCTCTCTCTTTCGCTGTCTTTGTTTTATGGGTTTTTTTTTAAGTAATCTATTTTTATAATGGGGTTTAGCTGCTTTTCACTGCTGTGTTTATGCCGCTTTACACCCTCTTGATTCACTTCCAGAGAGAGATCAATACATAGGTTTTAAGACTCTTACTAGTCAGATATATTCTTGGGCGGTGAATAGGGGCTGTTGAGTCCAGTTCACTGAGCAGGGAGTAGGTCTTGTCTATTACGTATTTGGCTTGTGGAACGGTATCTGAGCTAATTTCAAACCCTTGTTTTATGCATCACCCCACCTCACCTTTCCCGTTAAGCAGCCATAGTGTGTT
Organism: Eubalaena glacialis; assembly: GCF_028564815.1. Lineage (NCBI taxonomy): Eukaryota > Metazoa > Chordata > Mammalia > Artiodactyla > Balaenidae > Eubalaena > Eubalaena glacialis. The sequence goes on from NW_026871509.1 coordinate 85,782, forward strand.
TTCTAACTGTGTGACTCTGTTCTGTTTTGTAATTCAGTTCAAGTGTAGCGATTTTGACATTCCCTCTATAAGTGATATCTTAGGATAAGTGTCTTTTTCTCTGTGACTTATTTCACTGAGAGTCATCGTACCTAAATCCACTCATCCTGCTGCTACTAGCCTTATGACATTGATTTCATGGCTGAGTGATATTCCATTGTGCCTAAGTACCACAACTTCTTTATCCATTTTTCGCTTTCCTGGGATATTGAAGGTGTACCGAAGTGGAGGTTCTTGGAAACAGAGCAGCCCTAAACTTTGGGGTGCCTGTGTCTTGTTGATTTTTAGGTTTCCCGATTTATACGCCCATGAGTGGAAGTGCCCTATGCTCTCTAAGCTGTGCTTATTACATGTTTCAGGACACACCGTACACTTCTCCAGAGTGGCTGTTGGCAATTTACAGCCCGCCCATCAGCGTAGCAAGGCTCCCATGTCTCCATGGCCTGTCCTGCATTTCTGGTTTTTACACTTTTTTCAGCATGGCCCTTTTGACCGATGGCAAGCGAGACTTCTTTGTAGCGCTGATTTGCCTTTCCGGCTTGCCTGGTTGGCCAAAAAGGGCGTATGCGTTTTTTCCTGAATATATTCAGGAAAAAACGCATACGCCCTTTTTGGCCAAGGGCATCATTGTCAACGCTTTGCCGCTTTTCATGTGCCTTCAAGGCGAGTCGAGTCTGCCTCCTGAAACCTGTTTCCTGCAATTCTGCCTTGCTTTCAAATCCTCCTCGTTGCCTTCCCTCAATATATTTGTGGACGAGAGTTATCATTTATAACTCTGCAGGTTTGTGAGTTGCAGTGCCCCTGAGCTCCATTTGTCAACTCGCTTTTTTGGGAGCTGGCCGCCAAAGCGCAGGATTGCTTCAGGCCGTATTCTGGTTCCGGGGGGCAGGCTGAGCCTGTGGTTCATTCTTCTTCCCGATGGGAAAATAGAGTGACCTGTGCCTGTCCCAACACCTAGAGCTAGTCTCTCATTGGTTCCCCCTCTTCCGGTTCATCCTCAGGCCAAATTGCGACCTGTATGAAACAGGAGGTTAAAGGTGCTGATTCTCCAAGTAGGGAGATTGTTAGTAGAGCGGCTGGAATGGCGAACCCGAGCACAAGGAGAGGAGAAATGAGGTGCGTTTGAGAAACCTTTCCCGATCACACGGTGTACCATCTTCTGGGTTTCCCACGCATGTTTTCGATGTAGGAAGATGCCCTTGAACCTGGAGATTTGGGACCCACGGCATGGGTACCACGCAGTATGACTTTAAAGGGTCTGCGTTTGCTCACCCAAGCTCACCAATCCTCTCAGCCCCAAGAGTGTCCAGCCTCATGTCTCATCCAGCTGTGGGTCTAGATATGGTCAATCCAGGTTGCATCAGAGCCCCTGAACGGATTTTGTAAGAATTTCTCTCTCTTTCGCTGTCTTTGTTTTATGGGGTTTTTTTTAAGTAATCTATTTTTATAATGGGGTTTAGCTGCTTTTCACTGCTGTGTTTATGCCGCTTTACACCCTCTTGATTCACTTCCAGAGAGAGATCAATACATAGGTTTTAAGACTCTTACTAGTCAGATATATTCTTGGGCGGTGAATAGGGGCTGTTGAGTCCAGTTCACTGAGCAGGGAGTAGGTCTTGTCTATTACGTATTTGGCTTGTGGAACGGTATCTGAGCTAATTTCAAACCCTTGTTTTATGCATCACCCCACCTCACCTTTCCCGTTAAGCAGCCATAGTGTGTTTTCTAACTGTGTGACTCTGTTCTGTTTTGTAATTCAGTTCAAGTGTAGCGATTTTGACATTCCCTCTATAAGTGATATCTTAGGATAAGTGTCTTTTTCTCTGTGACTTATTTCACTGAGAGTCATCGTACCTAAATCCACTCATCCTGCTGCTACTAGCCTTATGACATTGATTTCATGGCTGAGTGATATTCCATTGTGCCTAAGTACCACAACTTCTTTATCCATTTTTCGCTTTCCTGGGATATTGAAGGTGTACCGAAGTGGAGGTTCTTGGAAACAGAGCAGCCCTAAACTTTGGGGTGCCTGTGTCTTGTTGATTTTTAGGTTTCCCGATTTATACGCCCATGAGTGGAAGTGCCCTATGCTCTCTAAGCTGTGCTTATTACATGTTTCAGGACACACCGTACACTTCTCCAGAGTGGCTGTTGGCAATTTACAGCCCGCCCATCAGCGTAGCAAGGCTCCCATGTCTCCATGGCCTGTCCTGCATTTCTGGTTTTTACACTTTTTTCAGCATGGCCCTTTTGACCGATGGCAAGCGAGACTTCTTTGTAGCGCTGATTTGCCTTTCCGGCTTGCCTGGTTGGCCAAAAAGGGCGTATGCGTTTTTTCCTGAATATATTCAGGAAAAAACGCATACGCCCTTTTTGGCCAAGGGCATCATTGTCAACGCTTTGCCGCTTTTCATGTGCCTTCAAGGCGAGTCGAGTCTGCCTCCTGAAACCTGTTTCCTGCAATTCTGCCTTGCTTTCAAATCCTCCTCGTTGCCTTCCCTCAATATATTTGTGGACGAGAGTTATCATTTATAACTCTGCAGGTTTGTGAGTTGCAGTGCCCCTGAGCTCCATTTGTCAACTCGCTTTTTTGGGAGCTGGCCGCCAAAGCGCAGGATTGCTTCAGGCCGTATTCTGGTTCCGGGGGGCAGGCTGAGCCTGTGGTTCATTCTTCTTCCCGATGGGAAAATAGAGTGACCTGTGCCTGTCCCAACACCTAGAGCTAGTCTCTCATTGGTTCCCCCTCTTCCGGTTCATCCTCAGGCCAAATTGCGACCTGTATGAAACAGGAGGTTAAAGGTGCTGATTCTCCAAGTAGGGAGATTGTTAGTAGAGCGGCTGGAATGGCGAACCCGAGCACAAGGAGAGGAGAAATGAGGTGCGTTTGAGAAACCTTTCCCGATCACACGGTGTACCATCTTCTGGGTTTCCCACGCATGTTTTCGATGTAGGAAGATGCCCTTGAACCTGGAGATTTGGGACCCACGGCATGGGTACCACGCAGTATGACTTTAAAGGGTCTGCGTTTGCTCACCCAAGCTCACCAATCCTCTCAGCCCCAAGAGTGTCCAGCCTCATGTCTCATCCAGCTGTGGGTCTAGATATGGTCAATCCAGGTTGCATCAGAGCCCCTGAACGGATTTTGTAAGAATTTCTCTCTCTTTCGCTGTCTTTGTTTTATGGGGTTTTTTTTAAGTAATCTATTTTTATAATGGGGTTTAGCTGCTTTTCACTGCTGTGTTTATGCCGCTTTACACCCTCTTGATTCACTTCCAGAGAGAGATCAATACATAGGTTTTAAGACTCTTACTAGTCAGATATATTCTTGGGCGGTGAATAGGGGCTGTTGAGTCCAGTTCACTGAGCAGGGAGTAGGTCTTGTCTATTACGTATTTGGCTTGTGGAACGGTATCTGAGCTAATTTCAAACCCTTGTTTTATGCATCACCCCACCTCACCTTTCCCGTTAAGCAGCCATAGTGTGTTTTCTAACTGTGTGACTCTGTTCTGTTTTGTAATTCAGTTCAAGTGTAGCGATTTTGACATTCCCTCTATAAGTGATATCTTAGGATAAGTGTCTTTTTCTCTGTGACTTATTTCACTGAGAGTCATCGTACCTAAATCCACTCATCCTGCTGCTACTAGCCTTATGACATTGATTTCATGGCTGAGTGATATTCCATTGTGCCTAAGTACCACAACTTCTTTATCCATTTTTCGCTTTCCTGGGATATTGAAGGTGTACCGAAGTGGAGGTTCTTGGAAACAGAGCAGCCCTAAACTTTGGGGTGCCTGTGTCTTGTTGATTTTTAGGTTTCCCGATTTATACGCCCATGAGTGGAAGTGCCCTATGCTCTCTAAGCTGTGCTTATTACATGTTTCAGGACACACCGTACACTTCTCCAGAGTGGCTGTTGGCAATTTACAGCCCGCCCATCAGCGTAGCAAGGCTCCCATGTCTCCATGGCCTGTCCTGCATTTCTGGTTTTTACACTTTTTTCAGCATGGCCCTTTTGACCGATGGCAAGCGAGACTTCTTTGTAGCGCTGATTTGCCTTTCCGGCTTGCCTGGTTGGCCAAAAAGGGCGTATGCGTTTTTTCCTGAATATATTCAGGAAAAAACGCATACGCCCTTTTTGGCCAAGGGCATCATTGTCAACGCTTTGCCGCTTTTCATGTGCCTTCAAGGCGAGTCGAGTCTGCCTCCTGAAACCTGTTTCCTGCAATTCTGCCTTGCTTTCAAATCCTCCTCGTTGCCTTCCCTCAATATATTTGTGGACGAGAGTTATCATTTATAACTCTGCAGGTTTGTGAGTTGCAGTGCCCCTGAGCTCCATTTGTCAACTCGCTTTTTTGGGAGCTGGCCGCCAAAGCGCAGGATTGCTTCAGGCCGTATTCTGGTTCCGGGGGGCAGGCTGAGCCTGTGGTTCATTCTTCTTCCCGATGGGAAAATAGAGTGACCTGTGCCTGTCCCAACACCTAGAGCTAGTCTCTCATTGGTTCCCCCTCTTCCGGTTCATCCTCAGGCCAAATTGCGACCTGTATGAAACAGGAGGTTAAAGGTGCTGATTCTCCAAGTAGGGAGATTGTTAGTAGAGCGGCTGGAATGGCGAACCCGAGCACAAGGAGAGGAGAAATGAGGTGCGTTTGAGAAACCTTTCCCGATCACACGGTGTACCATCTTCTGGGTTTCCCACGCATGTTTTCGATGTAGGAAGATGCCCTTGAACCTGGAGATTTGGGACCCACGGCATGGGTACCACGCAGTATGACTTTAAAGGGTCTGCGTTTGCTCACCCAAGCTCACCAATCCTCTCAGCCCCAAGAGTGTCCAGCCTCATGTCTCATCCAGCTGTGGGTCTAGATATGGTCAATCCAGGTTGCATCAGAGCCCCTGAACGGATTTTGTAAGAATTTCTCTCTCTTTCGCTGTCTTTGTTTTATGGGGTTTTTTTTAAGTAATCTATTTTTATAATGGGGTTTAGCTGCTTTTCACTGCTGTGTTTATGCCGCTTTACACCCTCTTGATTCACTTCCAGAGAGAGATCAATACATAGGTTTTAAGACTCTTACTAGTCAGATATATTCTTGGGCGGTGAATAGGGGCTGTTGAGTCCAGTTCACTGAGCAGGGAGTAGGTCTTGTCTATTACGTATTTGGCTTGTGGAACGGTATCTGAGCTAATTTCAAACCCTTGTTTTATGCATCACCCCACCTCACCTTTCCCGTTAAGCAGCCATAGTGTGTTTTCTAACTGTGTGACTCTGTTCTGTTTTGTAATTCAGTTCAAGTGTAGCGATTTTGACATTCCCTCTATAAGTGATATCTTAGGATAAGTGTCTTTTTCTCTGTGACTTATTTCACTGAGAGTCATCGTACCTAAATCCACTCATCCTGCTGCTACTAGCCTTATGACATTGATTTCATGGCTGAGTGATATTCCATTGTGCCTAAGTACCACAACTTCTTTATCCATTTTTCGCTTTCCTGGGATATTGAAGGTGTACCGAAGTGGAGGTTCTTGGAAACAGAGCAGCCCTAAACTTTGGGGTGCCTGTGTCTTGTTGATTTTTAGGTTTCCCGATTTATACGCCCATGAGTGGAAGTGCCCTATGCTCTCTAAGCTGTGCTTATTACATGTTTCAGGACACACCGTACACTTCTCCAGAGTGGCTGTTGGCAATTTACAGCCCGCCCATCAGCGTAGCAAGGCTCCCATGTCTCCATGGCCTGTCCTGCATTTCTGGTTTTTACACTTTTTTCAGCATGGCCCTTTTGACCGATGGCAAGCGAGACTTCTTTGTAGCGCTGATTTGCCTTTCCGGCTTGCCTGGTTGGCCAAAAAGGGCGTATGCGTTTTTTCCTGAATATATTCAGGAAAAAACGCATACGCCCTTTTTGGCCAAGGGCATCATTGTCAACGCTTTGCCGCTTTTCATGTGCCTTCAAGGCGAGTCGAGTCTGCCTCCTGAAACCTGTTTCCTGCAATTCTGCCTTGCTTTCAAATCCTCCTCGTTGCCTTCCCTCAATATATTTGTGGACGAGAGTTATCATTTATAACTCTGCAGGTTTGTGAGTTGCAGTGCCCCTGAGCTCCATTTGTCAACTCGCTTTTTTGGGAGCTGGCCGCCAAAGCGCAGGATTGCTTCAGGCCGTATTCTGGTTCCGGGGGGCAGGCTGAGCCTGTGGTTCATTCTTCTTCCCGATGGGAAAATAGAGTGACCTGTGCCTGTCCCAACACCTAGAGCTAGTCTCTCATTGGTTCCCCCTCTTCCGGTTCATCCTCAGGCCAAATTGCGACCTGTATGAAACAGGAGGTTAAAGGTGCTGATTCTCCAAGTAGGGAGATTGTTAGTAGAGCGGCTGGAATGGCGAACCCGAGCACAAGGAGAGGAGAAATGAGGTGCGTTTGAGAAACCTTTCCCGATCACACGGTGTACCATCTTCTGGGTTTCCCACGCATGTTTTCGATGTAGGAAGATGCCCTTGAACCTGGAGATTTGGGACCCACGGCATGGGTACCACGCAGTATGACTTTAAAGGGTCTGCGTTTGCTCACCCAAGCTCACCAATCCTCTCAGCCCCAAGAGTGTCCAGCCTCATGTCTCATCCAGCTGTGGGTCTAGATATGGTCAATCCAGGTTGCATCAGAGCCCCTGAACGGATTTTGTAAGAATTTCTCTCTCTTTCGCTGTCTTTGTTTTATGGGGTTTTTTTTAAGTAATCTATTTTTATAATGGGGTTTAGCTGCTTTTCACTGCTGTGTTTATGCCGCTTTACACCCTCTTGATTCACTTCCAGAGAGAGATCAATACATAGGTTTTAAGACTCTTACTAGTCAGATATATTCTTGGGCGGTGAATAGGGGCTGTTGAGTCCAGTTCACTGAGCAGGGAGTAGGTCTTGTCTATTACGTATTTGGCTTGTGGAACGGTATCTGAGCTAATTTCAAACCCTTGTTTTATGCATCACCCCACCTCACCTTTCCCGTTAAGCAGCCATAGTGTGTTTTCTAACTGTGTGACTCTGTTCTGTTTTGTAATTCAGTTCAAGTGTAGCGATTTTGACATTCCCTCTATAAGTGATATCTTAGGATAAGTGTCTTTTTCTCTGTGACTTATTTCACTGAGAGTCATCGTACCTAAATCCACTCATCCTGCTGCTACTAGCCTTATGACATTGATTTCATGGCTGAGTGATATTCCATTGTGCCTAAGTACCACAACTTCTTTATCCATTTTTCGCTTTCCTGGGATATTGAAGGTGTACCGAAGTGGAGGTTCTTGGAAACAGAGCAGCCCTAAACTTTGGGGTGCCTGTGTCTTGTTGATTTTTAGGTTTCCCGATTTATACGCCCATGAGTGGAAGTGCCCTATGCTCTCTAAGCTGTGCTTATTACATGTTTCAGGACACACCGTACACTTCTCCAGAGTGTCTGTTGGCAATTTACAGCCCGCCCATCAGCGTAGCAAGGCTCCCATGTCTCCATGGCCTGTCCTGCATTTCTGGCTTTTACACTTTTTTCAGCATGGCCCTTTTGACCGATGGCAAGCGAGACTTCTTTGTAGCGCTGATTTGCCTTTCCGGCTTGCCTGGTTGGCCAAAAAGGGCGTATGCGTTTTTTCCTGAATATATTCAGGAAAAAACGCATACGCCCTTTTTGGCCAAGGGCATCATTGTCAACGCTTTGCCGCTTTTCATGTGCCTTCAAGGCGAGTCGAGTCTGCCTCCTGAAACCTGTTTCCTGCAATTCTGCCTTGCTTTCAAATCCTCCTCGTTGCCTTCCCTCAATATATTTGTGGACGAGAGTTATCATTTATAACTCTGCAGGTTTGTGAGTTGCAGTGCCCCTGAGCTCCATTTGTCAACTCGCTTTTTTGGGAGCTGGCCGCCAAAGCGCAGGATTGCTTCAGGCCGTATTCTGGTTCCGGGGGGCAGGCTGAGCCTGTGGTTCATTCTTCTTCCCGATGGGAAAATAGAGTGACCTGTGCCTGTCCCAACACCTAGAGCTAGTCTCTCATTGGTTCCCCCTCTTCCCGTTCATCCTCAGGCCAAATTGCGACCTGTATGAAACAGGAGGTTAAAGGTGCTGATTCTCCAAGTAGGGAGATTGTTAGTAGAGCGGCTGGAATGGCGAACCCGAGCACAAGGAGAGGAGAAATGAGGTGCGTTTGAGAAACCTTTCCCGATCACACGGTGTACCATCTTCTGGGTTTCCCACGCATGTTTTCGATGTAGGAAGATGCCCTTGAACCTGGAGATTTGGGACCCACGGCATGGGTACCACGCAGTATGACTTTAAAGGGTCTGCGTTTGCTCACCCAAGCTCACCAATCCTCTCAGCCCCAAGAGTGTCCAGCCTCATGTCTCATCCAGCTGTGGGTCTAGATATGGTCAATCCAGGTTGCATCAGAGCCCCTGAACGGATTTTGTAAGAATTTCTCTCTCTTTCGCTGTCTTTGTTTTATGGGTTTTTTTTTAAGTAATCTATTTTTATAATGGGGTTTAGCTGCTTTTCACTGCTGTGTTTATGCCGCTTTACACCCTCTTGATTCACTTCCAGAGAGAGATCAATACATAGGTTTTAAGACTCTTACTAGTCAGATATATTCTTGGGCGGTGAATAGGGGCTGTTGAGTCCAGTTCACTGAGCAGGGAGTAGGTCTTGTCTATTACGTATTTGGCTTGTGGAACGGTATCTGAGCTAATTTCAAACCCTTGTTTTATGCATCACCCCACCTCACCTTTCCCGTTAAGCAGCCATAGTGTGTTTTCTAACTGTGTGACTCTGTTCTGTTTTGTAATTCAGTTCAAGTGTAGCGATTTTGACATTCCCTCTATAAGTGATATCTTAGGATAAGTGTCTTTTTCTCTGTGACTTATTTCACTGAGAGTCATCGTACCTAAATCCACTCATCCTGCTGCTACTAGCCTTATGACATTGATTTCATGGCTGAGTGATATTCCATTGTGCCTAAGTACCACAACTTCTTTATCCATTTTTCGCTTTCCTGGGATATTGAAGGTGTACCGAAGTGGAGGTTCTTGGAAACAGAGCAGCCCTAAACTTTGGGGTGCCTGTGTCTTGTTGATTTTTAGGTTTCCCGATTTATACGCCCATGAGTGGAAGTGCCCTATGCTCTCTAAGCTGTGCTTATTACATGTTTCAGGACACACCGTACGCTTCTCCAGAGTGGCTGTTGGCAATTTACAGCCCGCCCATCAGCGTAGCAAGGCTCCCATGTCTCCATGGCCTGTCCTGCATTTCTGGTTTTTACACTTTTTTCAGCATGGCCCTTTTGACCGATGGCAAGCGAGACTTCTTTGTAGCGCTGATTTGCCTTTCCGGCTTGCCTGGTTGGCCAAAAAGGGCGTATGCGTTTTTTCCTGAATATATTCAGGAAAAAACGCATACGCCCTTTTTGGCCAAGGGCATCATTGTCAACGCTTTGCCGCTTTTCATGTGCCTTCAAGGCGAGTCGAGTCTGCCTCCTGAAACCTGTTTCCTGCAATTCTGCCTTGCTTTCAAATCCTCCTCGTTGCCTTCCCTCAATATATTTGTGGACGAGAGTTATCATTTATAACTCTGCAGGTTTGTGAGTTGCAGTGCCCCTGAGCTCCATTTGTCAACTCGCTTTTTTGGGAGCTGGCCGCCAAAGCGCAGGATTGCTTCAGGCCGTATTCTGGTTCCGGGGGGCAGGCTGAGCCTGTGGTTCATTCTTCTTCCCGATGGGAAAATAGAGTGACCTGTGCCTGTCCCAACACCTAGAGCTAGTCTCTCATTGGTTCCCCCTCTTCCCGTTCATCCTCAGGCCAAATTGCGACCTGTATGAAACAGGAGGTTAAAGGTGCTGATTCTCCAAGTAGGGAGATTGTTAGTAGAGCGGCTGGAATGGCGAACCCGAGCACAAGGAGAGGAGAAATGAGGTGCGTTTGAGAAACCTTTCCCGATCACACGGTGTACCATCTTCTGGGTTTCCCACGCATGTTTTCGATGTAGGAAGATGCCCTTGAACCTGGAGATTTGGGACCCACGGCATGGGTACCACGCAGTATGACTTTAAAGGGTCTGCGTTTGCTCACCCAAGCTCACCAATCCTCTCAGCCCCAAGAGTGTCCAGCCTCATGTCTCATCCAGCTGTGGGTCTAGATATGGTCAATCCAGGTTGCATCAGAGCCCCTGAACGGATTTTGTAAGAATTTCTCTCTCTTTCGCTGTCTTTGTTTTATGGGTTTTTTTTTAAGTAATCTATTTTTATAATGGGGTTTAGCTGCTTTTCACTGCTGTGTTTATGCCGCTTTACACCCTCTTGATTCACTTCCAGAGAGAGATCAATACATAGGTTTTAAGACTCTTACTAGTCAGATATATTCTTGGGCGGTGAATAGGGGCTGTTGAGTCCAGTTCACTGAGCAGGGAGTAGGTCTTGTCTATTACGTATTTGGCTTGTGGAACGGTATCTGAGCTAATTTCAAACCCTTGTTTTATGCATCACCCCACCTCACCTTTCCCGTTAAGCAGCCATAGTGTGTTTTCTAACTGTGTGACTCTGTTCTGTTTTGTAATTCAGTTCAAGTGTAGCGATTTTGACATTCCCTCTATAAGTGATATCTTAGGATAAGTGTCTTTTTCTCTGTGACTTATTTCACTGAGAGTCATCGTACCTAAATCCACTCATCCTGCTGCTACTAGCCTTATGACATTGATTTCATGGCTGAGTGATATTCCATTGTGCCTAAGTACCACAACTTCTTTATCCATTTTTCGCTTTCCTGGGATATTGAAGGTGTACCGAAGTGGAGGTTCTTGGAAACAGAGCAGCCCTAAACTTTGGGGTGCCTGTGTCTTGTTGATTTTTAGGTTTCCCGATTTATACGCCCATGAGTGGAAGTGCCCTATGCTCTCTAAGCTGTGCTTATTACATGTTTCAGGACACACCGTACACTTCTCCAGAGTGGCTGTTGGCAATTTACAGCCCGCCCATCAGCGTAGCAAGGCTCCCATGTCTCCATGGCCTGTCCTGCATTTCTGGTTTTTACACTTTTTTCAGCATGGCCCTTTTGACCGATGGCAAGCGAGACTTCTTTGTAGCGCTGATTTGCCTTTCCGGCTTGCCTGGTTGGCCAAAAAGGGCGTATGCGTTTTTTCCTGAATATATTCAGGAAAAAACGCATACGCCCTTTTTGGCCAAGGGCATCATTGTCAACGCTTTGCCGCTTTTCATGTGCCTTCAAGGCGAGTCGAGTCTGCCTCCTGAAACCTGTTTCCTGCAATTCTGCCTTGCTTTCAAATCCTCCTCGTTGCCTTCCCTCAATATATTTGTGGACGAGAGTTATCATTTATAACTCTGCAGGTTTGTGAGTTGCAGTGCCCCTGAGCTCCATTTGTCAACTCGCTTTTTTGGGAGCTGGCCGCCAAAGCGCAGGATTGCTTCAGGCCGTATTCTGGTTCCGGGGGGCAGGCTGAGCCTGTGGTTCATTCTTCTTCCCGATGGGAAAATAGAGTGACCTGTGCCTGTCCCAACACCTAGAGCTAGTCTCTCATTGGTTCCCCCTCTTCCGGTTCATCCTCAGGCCAAATTGCGACCTGTATGAAACAGGAGGTTAAAGGTGCTGATTCTCCAAGTAGGGAGATTTTTAGTAGAGCGGCTGGAATGGCGAACCCGAGCACAAGGAGAGGAGAAATGAGGTGCGTTTGAGAAACCTTTCCCGATCACACGGTGTACCATCTTCTGGGTTTCCCACGCATGTTTTCGATGTAGGAAGATGCCCTTGAACCTGGAGATTTGGGACCCACGGCATGGGTACCACGCAGTATGACTTTAAAGGGTCTGCGTTTGCTCACCCAAGCTCACCAATCCTCTCAGCCCCAAGAGTGTCCAGCCTCATGTCTCATCCAGCTGTGGGTCTAGATATGCTCAATCCAGGTTGCATCAGAGCCCCTGAACGGATTTTGTAAGAATTTCTCTCTCTTTCGCTGTCTTTGTTTTATGGGTTTTTTTTTAAGTAATCTATTTTTATAATGGGGTTTAGCTGCTTTTCACTGCTGTGTTTATGCCGCTTTACACCCTCTTGATTCACTTCCAGAGAGAGATCAATACATAGGTTTTAAGACTCTTACTAGTCAGATATATTCTTGGGCGGTGAATAGGGGCTGTTGAGTCCAGTTCACTGAGCAGGGAGTAGGTCTTGTCTATTACGTATTTGGCTTGTGGAACGGTATCTGAGCTAATTTCAAACCCTTGTTTTATGCATCACCCCACCTCACCTTTCCCGTTAAGCAGCCATAGTGTGTTTTCTAACTGTGTGACTCTGTTCTGTTTTGTAATTCAGTTCAAGTGTAGCGATTTTGACATTCCCTCTATAAGTGATATCTTAGGATAAGTGTCTTTTTCTCTGTGACTTATTTCACTGAGAGTCATCGTACCTAAATCCACTCATCCTGCTGCTACTAGCCTTATGACATTGATTTCATGGCTGAGTGATATTCCATTGTGCCTAAGTACCACAACTTCTTTATCCATTTTTCGCTTTCCTGGGATATTGAAGGTGTACCGAAGTGGAGGTTCTTGGAAACAGAGCAGCCCTAAACTTTGGGGTGCCTGTGTCTTGTTGATTTTTAGGTTTCCCGATTTATACGCCCATGAGTGGAAGTGCCCTATGCTCTCTAAGCTGTGCTTATTACATGTTTCAGGACACACCGTACACTTCTCCAGAGTGGCTGTTGGCAATTTACAGCCCGCCCATCAGCGTAGCAAGGCTCCCATGTCTCCATGGCCTGTCCTGCATTTCTGGTTTTTACACTTTTTTCAGCATGGCCCTTTTGACCGATGGCAAGCGAGACTTCTTTGTAGCGCTGATTTGCCTTTCCGGCTTGCCTGGTTGGCCAAAAAGGGCGTATGCGTTTTTTCCTGAATATATTCAGGAAAAAACGCATACGCCCTTTTTGGCCAAGGGCATCATTGTCAACGCTTTGCCGCTTTTCATGTGCCTTCAAGGCGAGTCGAGTCTGCCTCCTGAAACCTGTTTCCTGCAATTCTGCCTTGCTTTCAAATCCTCCTCGTTGCCTTCCCTCAATATATTTGTGGACGAGAGTTATCATTTATAACTCTGCAGGTTTGTGAGTTGCAGTGCCCCTGAGCTCCATTTGTCAACTCGCTTTTTTGGGAGCTGGCCGCCAAAGCGCAGGATTGCTTCAGGCCGTATTCTGGTTCCGGGGGGCAGGCTGAGCCTGTGGTTCATTCTTCTTCCCGATGGGAAAATAGAGTGACCTGTGCCTGTCCCAACACCTAGAGCTAGTCTCTCATTGGTTCCCCCTCTTCCGGTTCATCCTCAGGCCAAATTGCGACCTGTATGAAACAGGAGGTTAAAGGTGCTGATTCTCCAAGTAGGGAGATTGTTAGTAGAGCGGCTGGAATGGCGAACCCGAGCACAAGGAGAGGAGAAATGAGGTGCGTTTGAGAAACCTTTCCCGATCACACGGTGTACCATCTTCTGGGTTTCCCACGCATGTTTTCGATGTAGGAAGATGCCCTTGAACCTGGAGATTTGGGACCCACGGCATGGGTACCACGCAGTATGACTTTAAAGGGTCTGCGTTTGCTCACCCAAGCTCACCAATCCTCTCAGCCCCAAGAGTGTCCAGCCTCATGTCTCATCCAGCTGTGGGTCTAGATATGGTCAATCCAGGTTGCATCAGAGCCCCTGAACGGATTTTGTAAGAATTTCTCTCTCTTTCGCTGTCTTTGTTTTATGGGGTTTTTTTTAAGTAATCTATTTTTATAATGGGGTTTAGCTGCTTTTCACTGCTGTGTTTATGCCGCTTTACACCCTCTTGATTCACTTCCAGAGAGAGATCAATACATAGGTTTTAAGACTCTTACTAGTCAGATATATTCTTGGGCGGTGAATAGGGGCTGTTGAGTCCAGTTCACTGAGCAGGGAGTAGGTCTTGTCTATTACGTATTTGGCTTGTGGAACGGTATCTGAGCTAATTTCAAACCCTTGTTTTATGCATCACCCCACCTCACCTTTCCCGTTAAGCAGCCATAGTGTGTTTTCTAACTGTGTGACTCTGTTCTGTTTTGTAATTCAGTTCAAGTGTAGCGATTTTGACATTCCCTCTATAAGTGATATCTTAGGATAAGTGTCTTTTTCTCTGTGACTTATTTCACTGAGAGTCATCGTACCTAAATCCACTCATCCTGCTGCTACTAGCCTTATGACATTGATTTCATGGCTGAGTGATATTCCATTGTGCCTAAGTACCACAACTTCTTTATCCATTTTTCGCTTTCCTGGGATATTGAAGGTGTACCGAAGTGGAGGTTCTTGGAAACAGAGCAGCCCTAAACTTTGGGGTGCCTGTGTCTTGTTGATTTTTAGGTTTCCCGATTTATACGCCCATGAGTGGAAGTGCCCTATGCTCTCTAAGCTGTGCTTATTACATGTTTCAGGACACACCGTACACTTCTCCAGAGTGGCTGTTGGCAATTTACAGCCCGCCCATCAGCGTAGCAAGGCTCCCATGTCTCCATGGCCTGTCCTGCATTTCTGGTTTTTACACTTTTTTCAGCATGGCCCTTTTGACCGATGGCAAGCGAGACTTCTTTGTAGCGCTGATTTGCCTTTCCGGCTTGCCTGGTTGGCCAAAAAGGGCGTATGCGTTTTTTCCTGAATATATTCAGGAAAAAACGCATACGCCCTTTTTGGCCAAGGGCATCATTGTCAACGCTTTGCCGCTTTTCATGTGCCTTCAAGGCGAGTCGAGTCTGCCTCCTGAAACCTGTTTCCTGCAATTCTGCCTTGCTTTCAAATCCTCCTCGTTGCCTTCCCTCAATATATTTGTGGACGAGAGTTATCATTTATAACTCTGCAGGTTTGTGAGTTGCAGTGCCCCTGAGCTCCATTTGTCAACTCGCTTTTTTGGGAGCTGGCCGCCAAAGCGCAGGATTGCTTCAGGCCGTATTCTGGTTCCGGGGGGCAGGCTGAGCCTGTGGTTCATTCTTCTTCCCGATGGGAAAATAGAGTGACCTGTGCCTGTCCCAACACCTAGAGCTAGTCTCTCATTGGTTCCCCCTCTTCCGGTTCATCCTCAGGCCAAATTGCGACCTGTATGAAACAGGAGGTTAAAGGTGCTGATTCTCCAAGTAGGGAGATTGTTAGTAGAGCGGCTGGAATGGCGAACCCGAGCACAAGGAGAGGAGAAATGAGGTGCGTTTGAGAAACCTTTCCCGATCACACGGTGTACCATCTTCTGGGTTTCCCACGCATGTTTTCGATGTAGGAAGATGCCCTTGAACCTGGAGATTTGGGACCCACGGCATGGGTACCACGCAGTATGACTTTAAAGGGTCTGCGTTTGCTCACCCAAGCTCACCAATCCTCTCAGCCCCAAGAGTGTCCAGCCTCATGTCTCATCCAGCTGTGGGTCTAGATATGGTCAATCCAGGTTGCATCAGAGCCCCTGAACGGATTTTGTAAGAATTTCTCTCTCTTTCGCTGTCTTTGTTTTATGGGGTTTTTTTTAAGTAATCTATTTTTATAATGGGGTTTAGCTGCTTTTCACTGCTGTGTTTATGCCGCTTTACACCCTCTTGATTCACTTCCAGAGAGAGATCAATACATAGGTTTTAAGACTCTTACTAGTCAGATATATTCTTGGGCGGTGAATAGGGGCTGTTGAGTCCAGTTCACTGAGCAGGGAGTAGGTCTTGTCTATTACGTATTTGGCTTGTGGAACGGTATCTGAGCTAATTTCAAACCCTTGTTTTATGCATCACCCCACCTCACCTTTCCCGTTAAGCAGCCATAGTGTGTTTTCTAACTGTGTGACTCTGTTCTGTTTTGTAATTCAGTTCAAGTGTAGCGATTTTGACATTCCCTCTATAAGTGATATCTTAGGATAAGTGTCTTTTTCTCTGTGACTTATTTCACTGAGAGTCATCGTACCTAAATCCACTCATCCTGCTGCTACTAGCCTTATGACATTGATTTCATGGCTGAGTGATATTCCATTGTGCCTAAGTACCACAACTTCTTTATCCATTTTTCGCTTTCCTGGGATATTGAAGGTGTACCGAAGTGGAGGTTCTTGGAAACAGAGCAGCCCTAAACTTTGGGGTGCCTGTGTCTTGTTGATTTTTAGGTTTCCCGATTTATACGCCCATGAGTGGAAGTGCCCTATGCTCTCTAAGCTGTGCTTATTACATGTTTCAGGACACACCGTACACTTCTCCAGAGTGGCTGTTGGCAATTTACAGCCCGCCCATCAGCGTAGCAAGGCTCCCATGTCTCCATGGCCTGTCCTGCATTTCTGGTTTTTACACTTTTTTCAGCATGGCCCTTTTGACCGATGGCAAGCGAGACTTCTTTGTAGCGCTGATTTGCCTTTCCGGCTTGCCTGGTTGGCCAAAAAGGGCGTATGCGTTTTTTCCTGAATATATTCAGGAAAAAACGCATACGCCCTTTTTGGCCAAGGGCATCATTGTCAACGCTTTGCCGCTTTTCATGTGCCTTCAAGGCGAGTCGAGTCTGCCTCCTGAAACCTGTTTCCTGCAATTCTGCCTTGCTTTCAAATCCTCCTCGTTGCCTTCCCTCAATATATTTGTGGACGAGAGTTATCATTTATAACTCTGCAGGTTTGTGAGTTGCAGTGCCCCTGAGCTCCATTTGTCAACTCGCTTTTTTGGGAGCTGGCCGCCAAAGCGCAGGATTGCTTCAGGCCGTATTCTGGTTCCGGGGGGCAGGCTGAGCCTGTGGTTCATTCTTCTTCCCGATGGGAAAATAGAGTGACCTGTGCCTGTCCCAACACCTAGAGCTAGTCTCTCATTGGTTCCCCCTCTTCCGGTTCATCCTCAGGCCAAATTGCGACCTGTATGAAACAGGAGGTTAAAGGTGCTGATTCTCCAAGTAGGGAGATTGTTAGTAGAGCGGCTGGAATGGCGAACCCGAGCACAAGGAGAGGAGAAATGAGGTGCGTTTGAGAAACCTTTCCCGATCACACGGTGTACCATCTTCTGGGTTTCCCACGCATGTTTTCGAT
This sequence comes from Eubalaena glacialis, assembly GCF_028564815.1. NCBI lineage: Eukaryota > Metazoa > Chordata > Mammalia > Artiodactyla > Balaenidae > Eubalaena > Eubalaena glacialis. The sequence continues at coordinate 102,864 of NW_026871509.1, forward strand.
GTAGGAAGATGCCCTTGAACCTGGAGATTTGGGACCCACGGCATGGGTACCACGCAGTATGACTTTAAAGGGTCTGCGTTTGCTCACCCAAGCTCACCAATCCTCTCAGCCCCAAGAGTGTCCAGCCTCATGTCTCATCCAGCTGTGGGTCTAGATATGGTCAATCCAGGTTGCATCAGAGCCCCTGAACGGATTTTGTAAGAATTTCTCTCTCTTTCGCTGTCTTTGTTTTATGGGGTTTTTTTAAAGTAATCTATTTTTATAATGGGGTTTAGCTGCTTTTCACTGCTGTGTTTATGCCGCTTTACACCCTCTTGATTCACTTCCAGAGAGAGATCAATACATAGGTTTTAAGACTCTTACTAGTCAGATATATTCTTGGGCGGTGAATAGGGGCTGTTGAGTCCAGTTCACTGAGCAGGGAGTAGGTCTTGTCTATTACGTATTTGGCTTGTGGAACGGTATCTGAGCTAATTTCAAACCCTTGTTTTATGCATCACCCCACCTCACCTTTCCCGTTAAGCAGCCATAGTGTGTTTTCTAACTGTGTGACTCTGTTCTGTTTTGTAATTCAGTTCAAGTGTAGCGATTTTGACATTCCCTCTATAAGTGATATCTTAGGATAAGTGTCTTTTTCTCTGTGACTTATTTCACTGAGAGTCATCGTACCTAAATCCACTCATCCTGCTGCTACTAGCCTTATGACATTGATTTCATGGCTGAGTGATATTCCATTGTGCCTAAGTACCACAACTTCTTTATCCATTTTTCGCTTTCCTGGGATATTGAAGGTGTACCGAAGTGGAGGTTCTTGGAAACAGAGCAGCCCTAAACTTTGGGGTGCCTGTGTCTTGTTGATTTTTAGGTTTCCCGATTTATACGCCCATGAGTGGAAGTGCCCTATGCTCTCTAAGCTGTGCTTATTACATGTTTCAGGACACACCGTACACTTCTCCAGAGTGTCTGTTGGCAATTTACAGCCCGCCCATCAGCGTAGCAAGGCTCCCATGTCTCCATGGCCTGTCCTGCATTTCTGGCTTTTACACTTTTTTCAGCATGGCCCTTTTGACCGATGGCAAGCGAGACTTCTTTGTAGCGCTGATTTGCCTTTCCGGCTTGCCTGGTTGGCCAAAAAGGGCGTATGCGTTTTTTCCTGAATATATTCAGGAAAAAACGCATACGCCCTTTTTGGCCAAGGGCATCATTGTCAACGCTTTGCCGCTTTTCATGTGCCTTCAAGGCGAGTCGAGTCTGCCTCCTGAAACCTGTTTCCTGCAATTCTGCCTTGCTTTCAAATCCTCCTCGTTGCCTTCCCTCAATATATTTGTGGACGAGAGTTATCATTTATAACTCTGCAGGTTTGTGAGTTGCAGTGCCCCTGAGCTCCATTTGTCAACTCGCTTTTTTGGGAGCTGGCCGCCAAAGCGCAGGATTGCTTCAGGCCGTATTCTGGTTCCGGGGGGCAGGCTGAGCCTGTGGTTCATTCTTCTTCCCGATGGGAAAATAGAGTGACCTGTGCCTGTCCCAACACCTAGAGCTAGTCTCTCATTGGTTCCCCCTCTTCCCGTTCATCCTCAGGCCAAATTGCGACCTGTATGAAACAGGAGGTTAAAGGTGCTGATTCTCCAAGTAGGGAGATTGTTAGTAGAGCGGCTGGAATGGCGAACCCGAGCACAAGGAGAGGAGAAATGAGGTGCGTTTGAGAAACCTTTCCCGATCACACGGTGTACCATCTTCTGGGTTTCCCACGCATGTTTTCGATGTAGGAAGATGCCCTTGAACCTGGAGATTTGGGACCCACGGCATGGGTACCACGCAGTATGACTTTAAAGGGTCTGCGTTTGCTCACCCAAGCTCACCAATCCTCTCAGCCCCAAGAGTGTCCAGCCTCATGTCTCATCCAGCTGTGGGTCTAGATATGGTCAATCCAGGTTGCATCAGAGCCCCTGAACGGATTTTGTAAGAATTTCTCTCTCTTTCGCTGTCTTTGTTTTATGGGTTTTTTTTTAAGTAATCTATTTTTATAATGGGGTTTAGCTGCTTTTCACTGCTGTGTTTATGCCGCTTTACACCCTCTTGATTCACTTCCAGAGAGAGATCAATACATAGGTTTTAAGACTCTTACTAGTCAGATATATTCTTGGGCGGTGAATAGGGGCTGTTGAGTCCAGTTCACTGAGCAGGGAGTAGGTCTTGTCTATTACGTATTTGGCTTGTGGAACGGTATCTGAGCTAATTTCAAACCCTTGTTTTATGCATCACCCCACCTCACCTTTCCCGTTAAGCAGCCATAGTGTGTTTTCTAACTGTGTGACTCTGTTCTGTTTTGTAATTCAGTTCAAGTGTAGCGATTTTGACATTCCCTCTATAAGTGATATCTTAGGATAAGTGTCTTTTTCTCTGTGACTTATTTCACTGAGAGTCATCGTACCTAAATCCACTCATCCTGCTGCTACTAGCCTTATGACATTGATTTCATGGCTGAGTGATATTCCATTGTGCCTAAGTACCACAACTTCTTTATCCATTTTTCGCTTTCCTGGGATATTGAAGGTGTACCGAAGTGGAGGTTCTTGGAAACAGAGCAGCCCTAAACTTTGGGGTGCCTGTGTCTTGTTGATTTTTAGGTTTCCCGATTTATACGCCCATGAGTGGAAGTGCCCTATGCTCTCTAAGCTGTGCTTATTACATGTTTCAGGACACACCGTACGCTTCTCCAGAGTGGCTGTTGGCAATTTACAGCCCGCCCATCAGCGTAGCAAGGCTCCCATGTCTCCATGGCCTGTCCTGCATTTCTGGTTTTTACACTTTTTTCAGCATGGCCCTTTTGACCGATGGCAAGCGAGACTTCTTTGTAGCGCTGATTTGCCTTTCCGGCTTGCCTGGTTGGCCAAAAAGGGCGTATGCGTTTTTTCCTGAATATATTCAGGAAAAAACGCATACGCCCTTTTTGGCCAAGGGCATCATTGTCAACGCTTTGCCGCTTTTCATGTGCCTTCAAGGCGAGTCGAGTCTGCCTCCTGAAACCTGTTTCCTGCAATTCTGCCTTGCTTTCAAATCCTCCTCGTTGCCTTCCCTCAATATATTTGTGGACGAGAGTTATCATTTATAACTCTGCAGGTTTGTGAGTTGCAGTGCCCCTGAGCTCCATTTGTCAACTCGCTTTTTTGGGAGCTGGCCGCCAAAGCGCAGGATTGCTTCAGGCCGTATTCTGGTTCCGGGGGGCAGGCTGAGCCTGTGGTTCATTCTTCTTCCCGATGGGAAAATAGAGTGACCTGTGCCTGTCCCAACACCTAGAGCTAGTCTCTCATTGGTTCCCCCTCTTCCCGTTCATCCTCAGGCCAAATTGCGACCTGTATGAAACAGGAGGTTAAAGGTGCTGATTCTCCAAGTAGGGAGATTGTTAGTAGAGCGGCTGGAATGGCGAACCCGAGCACAAGGAGAGGAGAAATGAGGTGCGTTTGAGAAACCTTTCCCGATCACACGGTGTACCATCTTCTGGGTTTCCCACGCATGTTTTCGATGTAGGAAGATGCCCTTGAACCTGGAGATTTGGGACCCACGGCATGGGTACCACGCAGTATGACTTTAAAGGGTCTGCGTTTGCTCACCCAAGCTCACCAATCCTCTCAGCCCCAAGAGTGTCCAGCCTCATGTCTCATCCAGCTGTGGGTCTAGATATGCTCAATCCAGGTTGCATCAGAGCCCCTGAACGGATTTTGTAAGAATTTCTCTCTCTTTCGCTGTCTTTGTTTTATGGGTTTTTTTTTAAGTAATCTATTTTTATAATGGGGTTTAGCTGCTTTTCACTGCTGTGTTTATGCCGCTTTACACCCTCTTGATTCACTTCCAGAGAGAGATCAATACATAGGTTTTAAGACTCTTACTAGTCAGATATATTCTTGGGCGGTGAATAGGGGCTGTTGAGTCCAGTTCACTGAGCAGGGAGTAGGTCTTGTCTATTACGTATTTGGCTTGTGGAACGGTATCTGAGCTAATTTCAAACCCTTGTTTTATGCATCACCCCACCTCACCTTTCCCGTTAAGCAGCCATAGTGTGTTTTCTAACTGTGTGACTCTGTTCTGTTTTGTAATTCAGTTCAAGTGTAGCGATTTTGACATTCCCTCTATAAGTGATATCTTAGGATAAGTGTCTTTTTCTCTGTGACTTATTTCACTGAGAGTCATCGTACCTAAATCCACTCATCCTGCTGCTACTAGCCTTATGACATTGATTTCATGGCTGAGTGATATTCCATTGTGCCTAAGTACCACAACTTCTTTATCCATTTTTCGCTTTCCTGGGATATTGAAGGTGTACCGAAGTGGAGGTTCTTGGAAACAGAGCAGCCCTAAACTTTGGGGTGCCTGTGTCTTGTTGATTTTTAGGTTTCCCGATTTATACGCCCATGAGTGGAAGTGCCCTATGCTCTCTAAGCTGTGCTTATTACATGTTTCAGGACACACCGTACACTTCTCCAGAGTGGCTGTTGGCAATTTACAGCCCGCCCATCAGCGTAGCAAGGCTCCCATGTCTCCATGGCCTGTCCTGCATTTCTGGTTTTTACACTTTTTTCAGCATGGCCCTTTTGACCGATGGCAAGCGAGACTTCTTTGTAGCGCTGATTTGCCTTTCCGGCTTGCCTGGTTGGCCAAAAAGGGCGTATGCGTTTTTTCCTGAATATATTCAGGAAAAAACGCATACGCCCTTTTTGGCCAAGGGCATCATTGTCAACGCTTTGCCGCTTTTCATGTGCCTTCAAGGCGAGTCGAGTCTGCCTCCTGAAACCTGTTTCCTGCAATTCTGCCTTGCTTTCAAATCCTCCTCGTTGCCTTCCCTCAATATATTTGTGGACGAGAGTTATCATTTATAACTCTGCAGGTTTGTGAGTTGCAGTGCCCCTGAGCTCCATTTGTCAACTCGCTTTTTTGGGAGCTGGCCGCCAAAGCGCAGGATTGCTTCAGGCCGTATTCTGGTTCCGGGGGGCAGGCTGAGCCTGTGGTTCATTCTTCTTCCCGATGGGAAAATAGAGTGACCTGTGCCTGTCCCAACACCTAGAGCTAGTCTCTCATTGGTTCCCCCTCTTCCGGTTCATCCTCAGGCCAAATTGCGACCTGTATGAAACAGGAGGTTAAAGGTGCTGATTCTCCAAGTAGGGAGATTGTTAGTAGAGCGGCTGGAATGGCGAACCCGAGCACAAGGAGAGGAGAAATGAGGTGCGTTTGAGAAACCTTTCCCGATCACACGGTGTACCATCTTCTGGGTTTCCCACGCATGTTTTCGATGTAGGAAGATGCCCTTGAACCTGGAGATTTGGGACCCACGGCATGGGTACCACGCAGTATGACTTTAAAGGGTCTGCGTTTGCTCACCCAAGCTCACCAATCCTCTCAGCCCCAAGAGTGTCCAGCCTCATGTCTCATCCAGCTGTGGGTCTAGATATGCTCAATCCAGGTTGCATCAGAGCCCCTGAACGGATTTTGTAAGAATTTCTCTCTCTTTCGCTGTCTTTGTTTTATGGGTTTTTTTTTAAGTAATCTATTTTTATAATGGGGTTTAGCTGCTTTTCACTGCTGTGTTTATGCCGCTTTACACCCTCTTGATTCACTTCCAGAGAGAGATCAATACATAGGTTTTAAGACTCTTACTAGTCAGATATATTCTTGGGCGGTGAATAGGGGCTGTTGAGTCCAGTTCACTGAGCAGGGAGTAGGTCTTGTCTATTACGTATTTGGCTTGTGGAACGGTATCTGAGCTAATTTCAAACCCTTGTTTTATGCATCACCCCACCTCACCTTTCCCGTTAAGCAGCCATAGTGTGTTTTCTAACTGTGTGACTCTGTTCTGTTTTGTAATTCAGTTCAAGTGTAGCGATTTTGACATTCCCTCTATAAGTGATATCTTAGGATAAGTGTCTTTTTCTCTGTGACTTATTTCACTGAGAGTCATCGTACCTAAATCCACTCATCCTGCTGCTACTAGCCTTATGACATTGATTTCATGGCTGAGTGATATTCCATTGTGCCTAAGTACCACAACTTCTTTATCCATTTTTCGCTTTCCTGGGATATTGAAGGTGTACCGAAGTGGAGGTTCTTGGAAACAGAGCAGCCCTAAACTTTGGGGTGCCTGTGTCTTGTTGATTTTTAGGTTTCCCGATTTATACGCCCATGAGTGGAAGTGCCCTATGCTCTCTAAGCTGTGCTTATTACATGTTTCAGGACACACCGTACACTTCTCCAGAGTGGCTGTTGGCAATTTACAGCCCGCCCATCAGCGTAGCAAGGCTCCCATGTCTCCATGGCCTGTCCTGCATTTCTGGTTTTTACACTTTTTTCAGCATGGCCCTTTTGACCGATGGCAAGCGAGACTTCTTTGTAGCGCTGATTTGCCTTTCCGGCTTGCCTGGTTGGCCAAAAAGGGCGTATGCGTTTTTTCCTGAATATATTCAGGAAAAAACGCATACGCCCTTTTTGGCCAAGGGCATCATTGTCAACGCTTTGCCGCTTTTCATGTGCCTTCAAGGCGAGTCGAGTCTGCCTCCTGAAACCTGTTTCCTGCAATTCTGCCTTGCTTTCAAATCCTCCTCGTTGCCTTCCCTCAATATATTTGTGGACGAGAGTTATCATTTATAACTCTGCAGGTTTGTGAGTTGCAGTGCCCCTGAGCTCCATTTGTCAACTCGCTTTTTTGGGAGCTGGCCGCCAAAGCGCAGGATTGCTTCAGGCCGTATTCTGGTTCCGGGGGGCAGGCTGAGCCTGTGGTTCATTCTTCTTCCCGATGGGAAAATAGAGTGACCTGTGCCTGTCCCAACACCTAGAGCTAGTCTCTCATTGGTTCCCCCTCTTCCGGTTCATCCTCAGGCCAAATTGCGACCTGTATGAAACAGGAGGTTAAAGGTGCTGATTCTCCAAGTAGGGAGATTGTTAGTAGAGCGGCTGGAATGGCGAACCCGAGCACAAGGAGAGGAGAAATGAGGTGCGTTTGAGAAACCTTTCCCGATCACACGGTGTACCATCTTCTGGGTTTCCCACGCATGTTTTCGATGTAGGAAGATGCCCTTGAACCTGGAGATTTGGGACCCACGGCATGGGTACCACGCAGTATGACTTTAAAGGGTCTGCGTTTGCTCACCCAAGCTCACCAATCCTCTCAGCCCCAAGAGTGTCCAGCCTCATGTCTCATCCAGCTGTGGGTCTAGATATGGTCAATCCAGGTTGCATCAGAGCCCCTGAACGGATTTTGTAAGAATTTCTCTCTCTTTCGCTGTCTTTGTTTTATGGGGTTTTTTTTAAGTAATCTATTTTTATAATGGGGTTTAGCTGCTTTTCACTGCTGTGTTTATGCCGCTTTACACCCTCTTGATTCACTTCCAGAGAGAGATCAATACATAGGTTTTAAGACTCTTACTAGTCAGATATATTCTTGGGCGGTGAATAGGGGCTGTTGAGTCCAGTTCACTGAGCAGGGAGTAGGTCTTGTCTATTACGTATTTGGCTTGTGGAACGGTATCTGAGCTAATTTCAAACCCTTGTTTTATGCATCACCCCACCTCACCTTTCCCGTTAAGCAGCCATAGTGTGTTTTCTAACTGTGTGACTCTGTTCTGTTTTGTAATTCAGTTCAAGTGTAGCGATTTTGACATTCCCTCTATAAGTGATATCTTAGGATAAGTGTCTTTTTCTCTGTGACTTATTTCACTGAGAGTCATCGTACCTAAATCCACTCATCCTGCTGCTACTAGCCTTATGACATTGATTTCATGGCTGAGTGATATTCCATTGTGCCTAAGTACCACAACTTCTTTATCCATTTTTCGCTTTCCTGGGATATTGAAGGTGTACCGAAGTGGAGGTTCTTGGAAACAGAGCAGCCCTAAACTTTGGGGTGCCTGTGTCTTGTTGATTTTTAGGTTTCCCGATTTATACGCCCATGAGTGGAAGTGCCCTATGCTCTCTAAGCTGTGCTTATTACATGTTTCAGGACACACCGTACACTTCTCCAGAGTGTCTGTTGGCAATTTACAGCCCGCCCATCAGCGTAGCAAGGCTCCCATGTCTCCATGGCCTGTCCTGCATTTCTGGCTTTTACACTTTTTTCAGCATGGCCCTTTTGACCGATGGCAAGCGAGACTTCTTTGTAGCGCTGATTTGCCTTTCCGGCTTGCCTGGTTGGCCAAAAAGGGCGTATGCGTTTTTTCCTGAATATATTCAGGAAAAAACGCATACGCCCTTTTTGGCCAAGGGCATCATTGTCAACGCTTTGCCGCTTTTCATGTGCCTTCAAGGCGAGTCGAGTCTGCCTCCTGAAACCTGTTTCCTGCAATTCTGCCTTGCTTTCAAATCCTCCTCGTTGCCTTCCCTCAATATATTTGTGGACGAGAGTTATCATTTATAACTCTGCAGGTTTGTGAGTTGCAGTGCCCCTGAGCTCCATTTGTCAACTCGCTTTTTTGGGAGCTGGCCGCCAAAGCGCAGGATTGCTTCAGGCCGTATTCTGGTTCCGGGGGGCAGGCTGAGCCTGTGGTTCATTCTTCTTCCCGATGGGAAAATAGAGTGACCTGTGCCTGTCCCAACACCTAGAGCTAGTCTCTCATTGGTTCCCCCTCTTCCGGTTCATCCTCAGGCCAAATTGCGACCTGTATGAAACAGGAGGTTAAAGGTGCTGATTCTCCAAGTAGGGAGATTGTTAGTAGAGCGGCTGGAATGGCGAACCCGAGCACAAGGAGAGGAGAAATGAGGTGCGTTTGAGAAACCTTTCCCGATCACACGGTGTACCATCTTCTGGGTTTCCCACGCATGTTTTCGATGTAGGAAGATGCCCTTGAACCTGGAGATTTGGGACCCACGGCATGGGTACCACGCAGTATGACTTTAAAGGGTCTGCGTTTGCTCACCCAAGCTCACCAATCCTCTCAGCCCCAAGAGTGTCCAGCCTCATGTCTCATCCAGCTGTGGGTCTAGATATGGTCAATCCAGGTTGCATCAGAGCCCCTGAACGGATTTTGTAAGAATTTCTCTCTCTTTCGCTGTCTTTGTTTTATGGGGTTTTTTTTAAGTAATCTATTTTTATAATGGGGTTTAGCTGCTTTTCACTGCTGTGTTTATGCCGCTTTACACCCTCTTGATTCACTTCCAGAGAGAGATCAATACATAGGTTTTAAGACTCTTACTAGTCAGATATATTCTTGGGCGGTGAATAGGGGCTGTTGAGTCCAGTTCACTGAGCAGGGAGTAGGTCTTGTCTATTACGTATTTGGCTTGTGGAACGGTATCTGAGCTAATTTCAAACCCTTGTTTTATGCATCACCCCACCTCACCTTTCCCGTTAAGCAGCCATAGTGTGTTTTCTAACTGTGTGACTCTGTTCTGTTTTGTAATTCAGTTCAAGTGTAGCGATTTTGACATTCCCTCTATAAGTGATATCTTAGGATAAGTGTCTTTTTCTCTGTGACTTATTTCACTGAGAGTCATCGTACCTAAATCCACTCATCCTGCTGCTACTAGCCTTATGACATTGATTTCATGGCTGAGTGATATTCCATTGTGCCTAAGTACCACAACTTCTTTATCCATTTTTCGCTTTCCTGGGATATTGAAGGTGTACCGAAGTGGAGGTTCTTGGAAACAGAGCAGCCCTAAACTTTGGGGTGCCTGTGTCTTGTTGATTTTTAGGTTTCCCGATTTATACGCCCATGAGTGGAAGTGCCCTATGCTCTCTAAGCTGTGCTTATTACATGTTTCAGGACACACCGTACGCTTCTCCAGAGTGGCTGTTGGCAATTTACAGCCCGCCCATCAGCGTAGCAAGGCTCCCATGTCTCCATGGCCTGTCCTGCATTTCTGGTTTTTACACTTTTTTCAGCATGGCCCTTTTGACCGATGGCAAGCGAGACTTCTTTGTAGCGCTGATTTGCCTTTCCGGCTTGCCTGGTTGGCCAAAAAGGGCGTATGCGTTTTTTCCTGAATATATTCAGGAAAAAACGCATACGCCCTTTTTGGCCAAGGGCATCATTGTCAACGCTTTGCCGCTTTTCATGTGCCTTCAAGGCGAGTCGAGTCTGCCTCCTGAAACCTGTTTCCTGCAATTCTGCCTTGCTTTCAAATCCTCCTCGTTGCCTTCCCTCAATATATTTGTGGACGAGAGTTATCATTTATAACTCTGCAGGTTTGTGAGTTGCAGTGCCCCTGAGCTCCATTTGTCAACTCGCTTTTTTGGGAGCTGGCCGCCAAAGCGCAGGATTGCTTCAGGCCGTATTCTGGTTCCGGGGGGCAGGCTGAGCCTGTGGTTCATTCTTCTTCCCGATGGGAAAATAGAGTGACCTGTGCCTGTCCCAACACCTAGAGCTAGTCTCTCATTGGTTCCCCCTCTTCCGGTTCATCCTCAGGCCAAATTGCGACCTGTATGAAACAGGAGGTTAAAGGTGCTGATTCTCCAAGTAGGGAGATTGTTAGTAGAGCGGCTGGAATGGCGAACCCGAGCACAAGGAGAGGAGAAATGAGGTGCGTTTGAGAAACCTTTCCCGATCACACGGTGTACCATCTTCTGGGTTTCCCACGCATGTTTTCGATGTAGGAAGATGCCCTTGAACCTGGAGATTTGGGACCCACGGCATGGGTACCACGCAGTATGACTTTAAAGGGTCTGCGTTTGCTCACCCAAGCTCACCAATCCTCTCAGCCCCAAGAGTGTCCAGCCTCATGTCTCATCCAGCTGTGGGTCTAGATATGGTCAATCCAGGTTGCATCAGAGCCCCTGAACGGATTTTGTAAGAATTTCTCTCTCTTTCGCTGTCTTTGTTTTATGGGGTTTTTTTTAAGTAATCTATTTTTATAATGGGGTTTAGCTGCTTTTCACTGCTGTGTTTATGCCGCTTTACACCCTCTTGATTCACTTCCAGAGAGAGATCAATACATAGGTTTTAAGACTCTTACTAGTCAGATATATTCTTGGGCGGTGAATAGGGGCTGTTGAGTCCAGTTCACTGAGCAGGGAGTAGGTCTTGTCTATTACGTATTTGGCTTGTGGAACGGTATCTGAGCTAATTTCAAACCCTTGTTTTATGCATCACCCCACCTCACCTTTCCCGTTAAGCAGCCATAGTGTGTTTTCTAACTGTGTGACTCTGTTCTGTTTTGTAATTCAGTTCAAGTGTAGCGATTTTGACATTCCCTCTATAAGTGATATCTTAGGATAAGTGTCTTTTTCTCTGTGACTTATTTCACTGAGAGTCATCGTACCTAAATCCACTCATCCTGCTGCTACTAGCCTTATGACATTGATTTCATGGCTGAGTGATATTCCATTGTGCCTAAGTACCACAACTTCTTTATCCATTTTTCGCTTTCCTGGGATATTGAAGGTGTACCGAAGTGGAGGTTCTTGGAAACAGAGCAGCCCTAAACTTTGGGGTGCCTGTGTCTTGTTGATTTTTAGGTTTCCCGATTTATACGCCCATGAGTGGAAGTGCCCTATGCTCTCTAAGCTGTGCTTATTACATGTTTCAGGACACACCGTACACTTCTCCAGAGTGTCTGTTGGCAATTTACAGCCCGCCCATCAGCGTAGCAAGGCTCCCATGTCTCCATGGCCTGTCCTGCATTTCTGGCTTTTACACTTTTTTCAGCATGGCCCTTTTGACCGATGGCAAGCGAGACTTCTTTGTAGCGCTGATTTGCCTTTCCGGCTTGCCTGGTTGGCCAAAAAGGGCGTATGCGTTTTTTCCTGAATATATTCAGGAAAAAACGCATACGCCCTTTTTGGCCAAGGGCATCATTGTCAACGCTTTGCCGCTTTTCATGTGCCTTCAAGGCGAGTCGAGTCTGCCTCCTGAAACCTGTTTCCTGCAATTCTGCCTTGCTTTCAAATCCTCCTCGTTGCCTTCCCTCAATATATTTGTGGACGAGAGTTATCATTTATAACTCTGCAGGTTTGTGAGTTGCAGTGCCCCTGAGCTCCATTTGTCAACTCGCTTTTTTGGGAGCTGGCCGCCAAAGCGCAGGATTGCTTCAGGCCGTATTCTGGTTCCGGGGGGCAGGCTGAGCCTGTGGTTCATTCTTCTTCCTGATGGGAAAATAGAGTGACCTGTGCCTGTCCCAACACCTAGAGCTAGTCTCTCATTGGTTCCCCCTCTTCCCGTTCATCCTCAGGCCAAATTGCGACCTGTATGAAACAGGAGGTTAAAGGTGCTGATTCTCCAAGTAGGGAGATTGTTAGTAGAGCGGCTGGAATGGCGAACCCGAGCACAAGGAGAGGAGAAATGAGGTGCGTTTGAGAAACCTTTCCCGATCACACGGTGTACCATCTTCTGGGTTTCCCACGCATGTTTTCGATGTAGGAAGATGCCCTTGAACCTGGAGATTTGGGACCCACGGCATGGGTACCACGCAGTATGACTTTAAAGGGTCTGCGTTTGCTCACCCAAGCTCACCAATCCTCTCAGCCCCAAGAGTGTCCAGCCTCATGTCTCATCCAGCTGTGGGTCTAGATATGGTCAATCCAGGTTGCATCAGAGCCCCTGAACGGATTTTGTAAGAATTTCTCTCTCTTTCGCTGTCTTTGTTTTATGGGTTTTTTTTTAAGTAATCTATTTTTATAATGGGGTTTAGCTGCTTTTCACTGCTGTGTTTATGCCGCTTTACACCCTCTTGATTCACTTCCAGAGAGAGATCAATACATAGGTTTTAAGACTCTTACTAGTCAGATATATTCTTGGGCGGTGAATAGGGGCTGTTGAGTCCAGTTCACTGAGCAGGGAGTAGGTCTTGTCTATTACGTATTTGGCTTGTGGAACGGTATCTGAGCTAATTTCAAACCCTTGTTTTATGCATCACCCCACCTCACCTTTCCCGTTAAGCAGCCATAGTGTGTTTTCTAACTGTGTGACTCTGTTCTGTTTTGTAATTCAGTTCAAGTGTAGCGATTTTGACATTCCCTCTATAAGTGATATCTTAGGATAAGTGTCTTTTTCTCTGTGACTTATTTCACTGAGAGTCATCGTACCTAAATCCACTCATCCTGCTGCTACTAGCCTTATGACATTGATTTCATGGCTGAGTGATATTCCATTGTGCCTAAG